>NC_041390.1:570906050-570952904 GCF_002162155.2 Triticum dicoccoides | reverse complement strand
GGAAAAGGGGAGGGTTTTGGCAGAGGCGCCGCTACTCGTCTCGTCGCCTGCGCATTCCAGATCTGGCCCGTGCGAAGCGTGTGGCGGAAGATTGGGTGTGTATGGGCCGAACTGGAATTCTGGGACAATAAGCAGGCTTTTGTTCCATTTGGGCCTCAGATGTTGGATTGTTAGCGACTGGTTCAGATTTAATTCCTGAAAAAAAAGCTAGTTCAGATTTTTTTTCAAAAAAAAGGAATCTGATAACGCCCAAACATCAGGTATGAGCACATGGCGAATGGAACATTTTCGATGGCAAGTTTAGTGACGAGGCGATGGCAACTTCGTGCTTGAGTTTATTTTTTGACAGAGTTTATCGTGTTTGTCAACTAACTTATCATCCTCGCGTCACTAGAATTGCCATAAAAAACGTTTGATTTGCCATGTGCTTGTACCTGACTCAGGTACCTATCATTTTTGCAAAAAAAAAAGGTTCAGGCCATTATTCTAGCAATAACGAGCTTTGTATATCCAATTTAGCTATTCATCTTCATTATGTAAACAAATATTGAAAACTATATTACAAAAAAGCAATCAAACAACGATAAAAAGTGGCTCGTGTTAAGATCGGACCTTGGCAAAGCTTGGCGTGACATTCCGGTTGTATTGAGCTCTCGCATCCAACGCACCAAATTACCACATTAAGTGGCGGAGCTTGACAGAGGCTGTTGAAGGGATTAAGCGGCATTGAGGGGGCAAAGAATGCAAATTAAGCTTAAATTTTGACTACTATTTGATATTTAAGCCCAACATTAAGGGTGTACACATAATGGATTTTTGTTAGAGTAGGGGGGTGATTGCCACCTTTGGCCCTAGGGAAGCTGTGCCACTCACCAGACTGATTCTTTTACTCAGCCAAGCATTGTCCCCCACCATGTTCTTATCGCCCCTCCACCTCCATCTAGAACAGAAATTTCTCCAGTTTGATGTTCCTCCAACCAAGCAAAACAATGGCGTCGAGCTCCAACTCAGTGGCACTTGTTGTTCTTTTCCTTGACATATAATTTTTCTTTACCAGCGCCAGCGGTCGCATTCTCCCAAGGAAGGTTTCGGGGCGAAGCACCGCGTCTCGAGGCGAAACCTGGGTAGGAGCATTTTTGCTCTCTGATGGAGCAATTCCACCGGGAAAACTTCTCTACATGAGGGGGAAATCGAAGCCATTGTTATCACCAATAATCCTCTCATCATGGAAGAACCAATCTCCATCGACATCTTCACCAGCAACATCTCATCTCAAACCCTAGTTCATCTCTTGTATTCAATCTTTATCTCAAAATCTCATATTGGTACATGTGGGTTGCTAGTAGTGTTGATTACATCTTATAGTTGATGCTAGTTAGTTTATTTGGTGGAAGATTATATGTTCAGATCCTTAATGATATTCAGTACCCCTCTGATCTTGAACATGAATATGATTTGTGAGTGGTTACTTTTGTTCTTGAGGACATGGGAGAAGTCTGGTTATAAGTAATCGTGTGAATTTGGTATTCGTTCGGTATTTTGATGATATGTATGTTGTTGCTTTCTTTAGTGGTGTCCTGTGAACGTCGACTACATGACACTTCGCCATACTTGGGCCTAAGGGAAGGCATTGCGGAGTAGTAATTAGATGATGGGTTGCTAGAGTGACAGAAGTTTAAACCATAGTTCATGCGCTATTCCGACTACATGACACTTCACCATACTTTTAGTGTTTTGTAATATAGTTTTGATCTGTTTCTCTCTCGTGTCGCTGACTCGTCACCGCCGCCTGGGCTTTTTTGCTCTGTTTCTTCTTTGGCTTCCGTTGTCGTCCTTTCTGCACGGCGCAGCCGCCAGTGTTATCGTCTCCTTAGTGCGGCCCTTCTTTGCTGTCCACGGCGCTTCGTCGTTCGGGCCGTCGTAGTTGCCTACCGCCTGTCTGTTTCCGGTTTGTTTTCCTTGTTTTCTCATTATATTTCCAGGCAATAGAGATTTATGGGATGATTATGGGTGTGGGCTTCCAACACTATCAAATGTCAATTTTCAACTCGGTTTGTGCAATCAGTACGTAATAATCATTGTGTTCTTTGCAAGTATGGCTTGTCCTTTTTGCCGTATGCCGGGTGGCCCTTGTTCCTCTTTTGATTCTTATGTAGACGTGTTCAGTGTGGTGCTAGATCGGTGTTGTTCGAGACATATTGTAAGAATATCATTTTATAATTGTTCATTTTTTGACACACATACTTGTTTCTTTTAGTGTTGTTGATAGTGTTTTGAATGGGAATTATTCTAGGTCTTTTTTTATTATGATGATTGTTTTTATTCATTGTGTGCCCATGTGGATATCATCACAGGCATTGGAGACATTGTCATCTTACCAAAGTTTAGGCCTCTAATGGTTTGTGAAATGAATGGACCATCACAGTGTACAGTGTGTATCTAGAGAAACTTGAACTACGAATATGGTATTGCAGATGTGACTGGTATCTGGTGTGAGGGCGGTCAAGGTTTTTGTATACGTCGTTCTCTTTCGGTAAGAAGGCGACTATCATCAGGGTGATATGATTTGATCCGTATTATGTTGTTTCAAGGAACAGATGTTATGCGAGTGACTACTCCGGTAAGACTGGGTTCTGTTTATTCCATGCTCGGTGTACACACATGTGTAGTTCTCGCGCACTCTCCTTTACATTTCTTTCCACATACACTAGCAACAATAGTAGAGGGTGTTGATCAGTTTCTCAATGGAGTTTGATGTGTTGGAGAAACACAACTACTTCATAGGCTATTGGAATTAGACTAACGGGCCTGTTCGGATGTTCTCTAGCTTCACAAAACTTTCCATATCCAACTTTTCTTCCTAACTTCTAACTCCAGGTAGCGATCAGAGATGTGTTCTGCTGCATCGGCAGCTTCTCAAACGTTGCAGCCCGGTTAGGAGGGCTGAGGCCTTGTGCATAGCAGACTGGGTCGGCTGGAGGCAGCCCAATTAAGGCGGACAAGTGCACAGCGAGGCGAGGGGGATCGCTACAGGAGCGATAGGTTCTATTTTTCGAGCATACTCAGCGAACCGGTATCTTTAGCGGTGGCAGGATGTTGTAAATAGAGCGAACTCTAGCTTTTCCAATCGGTGGAGCTGGGCCTTCCTCGCTCCACATTTTTGCGCTAGGATCGATCTCAGCTTCGTGAAACCAGCTTTTCGACGTTATTCCGTTCGGCTGTGATCTGCTCCAGAAATTTACTAGTAAATATGCACGTGCAATGCACGTCTATTTGGACTAATAAGTGTGCACGTGCAATACGCGTCTATTGGGATTAACACATTATACTATATTTAATACAAGACAATTTATTCATAAATTTGAAATTTCCCTATAAAGTACACAATCTCTTATTACCAACTCATACAAATAATTTGAAATATCGTTTCTCCTTAATCAACATGTCTCCTGTATTAAAAGACCACCCACTTTTCCCAATGTATAAAACTCAAAATTATTTAGAAGATTCATCATGATTCTCCATATGCACACATTTATGCAAGTATAATCACACATGAAAATGTCACTTAGGCCTTGTACAATGGAAGGTGCTTAGGAGAGGTGCTTAAAGAAATAAATCAGACTTTTCTTAAGCACCGGTGCTTATTTGTACAGGATAGACGCTTAACTAAGCGTCTCTCCTGTAGAAATAGGCACTGGTGCTTAAGAAAAACTCGGTTTATTTTTTAAGCACCCCTCTAAACACCTCCCATTGTACAAGGCCTTAGGACAAGCTAAGGAACCGTTTCAGTGCCAACAAACTCCAGTCAAGAATTATTATTACAATTGAGTGTCAACCACACAATAGCGGGAAGAGACCTCTATGGTTTGTTGAAAAGAGTAAGCCATTGTCACATAGAGAAGTGTACAGATGTCTTGACTGCATAGAATCAGCTGTGAAACAAGACAAAAAAATGCTAGTTGGACCATCTAATTCTACTATTACACCACAAGTGTTGTAATGTCTGGAAGCAAAAAAAATGACTTACTTTATTATGAAAATAGAACATGTAAGCCAAATAAAAATTACATTGATAAATTGCGTAATTATACTTGTTAATCACAGGACAAAAGCATTAATATGACAACTTGGAACAGTTACTTGAGTACTACACATTTCTTTAAGGGCTCAACATTCTAAAATTTTGACAATATAACAAATATCCTCTCAGTTTGTAGTAATAATGATACGTAGGCTACCACTTGTAAGAATAACAGTGGCAAAAAGGGGCCAACAAATGCCGGTTTAGAAAGAAAAAACTGCAGATATGCTTCCAATTTTAGCAACTCTAGTGGATAAAACATACCTTACCTCCCAAGTCAGGAAAATAGTCAAATGAAAAAATGTACTTCTTATAAGTAGTAGAGATGAAGTCATAAGGATCATGATTCAAGATATTCGGAGAAACATGGTTGGTCTCTCTATATGATGCGAAGTCGTTGCAGTCAGTAGAAGAGTGACCTGCCCTCCAGGCAGAAGACGAAGGCGGCGACGGCACGTGTGCGTGTTCGAAGGAAGCCGCAGCTCCTCTTCGCATGTCTCCCATTGTGGCTCGCGTGGGTGGTGGGCTGGTGACGACAGGCGACTCGCGATCGCGATTCCCTGATAGGAGACGATAGGATGCGCTCGCGATTAGTTTCCTAATAATTAGATGTGTTCGTGATTAGTTATCTAATAGGATGCGTCCGTGATTATTTTCCTAATAATTAGATGTGTTCGTGATTATTTTCCTAATAATAGGATGCACCCGTGATTAGTTTCCTAATAATAGGATGTGTTTGTGATTAGTTTCCTAATAATTAGATGTGTTTGTGATTAGTTTCTTAATAGGATGTGTCCATGATTATAGTTTCCTAATTGACCAGGCGTGGACTTCATATTTTCCTCCACGGTGGAGTACGGTCAGTCAATGTAAATTGCTAAGTGCACACAGAGAACAGATTAGGTTAAGGCTAGCCGTTAGATTGACTTTAGTGGGACTAATCATGCGGTGGTAATGTATCCGTATACGTTTTGTGGGGTGTATTTAAAGAAGATCATGTTTGCTCTTTTATAAGTAGTATAGATAATAGGATGTGTCCGTGATTATAGTTTCCTAATTGACCAGGCGTGGACTTCATATTTTCCTCCACGGTGGAGTACGGTCAGTCAATGTAAATTGCTAAGTGCACACAGAGAACAGATTAGGTTAAGGCTAGCCGTTAGATTGACTTTAGTGGGACTAATCATGCGGTGGTAATGTATCCGTGTACGTTTTGTGGGGTGCACTTAAAGAAGATCATGTTTGCTCTTTTATAAGTAGTATAGATGAAGCATGGAGTGGGAGAAGGTCCGAACACTCCCAACTTTGGCTGCATATTGCCTCTGGAGCAATCGTCTAATAACGTCCACACCCCTCGAAAATAGCAACACCCCACAAGCAGGGATGAGATGTGTTGTCGTTTCCGGCTGTGACATAGCGTGCAACTTGTCCTATGGTTGATTCCCTTTCTTTTGCGGATGGTTGTCATTGAGCATTCATTCCACGAGCCAAATCCTAAGAGCGTCTACAACGGGCCTCTCAAACCCACCTCAAACGTCTGGATAGGCCGCTCGGTCATTATTTGATCATATATTTTTGACCCAGACGTCCCCTCAACCGACCCTCAAACACTCTGACCGACACCCCTCATATACAACCTAAATATGATGTGGAAATGGGGGCGCCGCTCGCCCGGGCACGCCCGCTATGTCGGACCCGGCCCACGCTGGCCCACCCGACCTCGCATAAATTCCTTTCCATCCGCTCGTCGGACTAAACCCTAGCCATTTTACTCCCCTTCCCTTCGCTTCCCTCCGCCACCCAACCTCGTCTCCGGCTCCTTGCAGCTGTCTCCGGCATGGCGAACAGCAGATCTGAGTCTTTCACCTCTAGATCCGTCGACCCCGAGCTCATCCCACATGGCCCCGAGGAGGAGATAGTCGTCCGGCTTGCGCGCTGCCGCTCCCGAGAGGAGGCATGTGCGAGGCAGCGCTCTGACTCCTTCCGTCGGGAATCCATTGCGTCTTCCCAAATGGCGCATGGATCCGGCGCTAGGCCAGCCGTAGTTGCCTCTCGCCGGAGGCCATGCGGTCCGTTGGGGCGCGGAGCATGGGGACGCACCATGGGTATGACATGTCCGCCGTGCAAGGCGCCGACGCGCGGGAGACGGTGATACGTCTCCAACGTATCTATAATTTTTGATTGTTCCATGCTATTATATTATCTATTTTGGATGTTAATGGGCTTATTTTTACACTTTTATATTATTTTTGGGACTAACCTATTAACCGGAGGCCCAGCCCAAATTGCTGTTTTTTTGCCTATTTCAGTGTTTCGTAGAAAAGGAATATCAAACGGATTCCAAACGGAATGAAACCTTTAGGAACATGATTTTTGGAACAAACGTGATCCAGAGGACTTGGAGTGGACGTCAACCAACCAACGAGGAGGCCACGAGGCAGGGGACGCGCCTACCCCCCCCCCCCAGGCGCGCCCTCCACCCTCATGGGCCCCTCGTTGCTCCACCGACCTACTTCTTCCTCCTATATATATCCATGTACCCCGCAAACATCCAGGGGCACCACGAAAACCTAATTCCACTGCCGCGACCTTCTGTACCCAAGAGATCTCATCTTGAGGCCTTTTCCGGAGCTCCACCGGAGAGGGAATTGATCACGGAGGGCCACTACATCAACTCCATGGCCCCTCCGATGATATGTGAGTAGTTTACTTCAGACCTTCGGGTCCATAGCTAGTAGCTAGATGGCTTCTTCTCTCCCTTTGGATCTCAATACAAAGTTCTCCTCGATCCTCTTGGAGATCTATTCGATGTAACTCTTCTTTCTGCGGTGTGTTTGTCAAGATCCGATGAATTGTGGGTTTATGATCAAGTTTATCTATGAACAATATTTGAATCTTCTCTGAATTCTTTTATGTATGGTTGGTTTATCTTTGCAAGTCTCTTCGAATTATCAGTTTGGTTTGGCCTACTAGATTGATCTTTCTTGCAATGAGAGAAGTGCTTAGCTTTGGTTCAATCTTGCGGTGCTCGATCCCAATGACAGAAAGGGAAACGACACATATTGTATTGTTGCCATCGAGGATAAAAAGATGGGTTTTACATCATATTGCATGAGTTTATCCCTCTACATCATGTCATCTTGCTTAAGGCGTTACTCTGTTCTTATGAACTTAATACTCTAGATGCATACTGGATAGCGGTCGATGTGTGGAGTAATAGTAGTAGATGCAGAATCGTTTTGGTCTACTTGTCACGGACGTGATGCCTATATACATGATCATGCCTAGATATTCTCATAATTATTCGCTTTTCTATCAGTTGCTCGACAGTAATTTGTTCACCCATCGTAATACTTATGCTATCTCGAGATAAGCCACTAGTGAAACCTATGGCCCCCGGGTTTATTTTCCATCATACAAGTTTCCAATCTACTTTATTTTGCTATCTTTTACTTTCAATCTATATCATAAAAATACCAAAAATATTTATCTTATTATTATCATCTCTATTAGATCTCACTCTTGCAAGGGATTAACAACCCCTTTATTGCGTTGGTTGCGAGGTTCTTATTTGTTCGTGTAGGTACGAGGTGACTCGCGCGTGGTCTTCTACTAGATTGATACCTTGGTTCTCAAAAACTAAGGGAAAAACTTACGCTGCTTTACTGCATCACTCTTTCCTCTTCAAGGGAAAACCAACGCAGTGCTCAAGAGGTAGCAAGAAGGATTTCTGGCGCCGTTGCCGGGGAGATCTACGCCAAGTCAAGACATACCAAGTACCCATCACAACTCTTATCCTTCGCATTACATTATTTGCCATTTGTCTCTCGTTTTCCTCTCCCCCACTTCACCCTTGTCGTTTTATTCGCCCTCTTTTTCCGTTCGCCTCTTTTTCCGCTTGCTTCGTCGTTATGGCTAGTCCTTTATCTCCCGAGAATGAAGTTCTTAATTTTAAACAAAGGGAGGGAGAAAATCTAAAAGATGCTTGGTACATAATTTGCCTCTAGGGCATATTTCCTTCAAGCAGGGGCAGCAAGGCACGTATTGTATTGTTGCCATCGAGGATAAAAAGATGGGGTTTATATCATTTTGCTTGAGTTTATCCCTCTACATCATGTCATCTTGCCTAATGCGTTACTCTGTTCTTATGAACTTAATACTCTAGATGCATGCTGGATAACGGGTGATGTGTGCAGTAATAGTAGTAGATGCAGAATCGTTTCGGTCTACTTGTCACGGATGTGATGCCTATATACATGATAATGCCTAGATATTCTCATAATTATTCACTTTTCTACCAGTTGCTCGACAGTAATTTGTTCACCCACCGTAATACTTATGCTACTAGAAGAACGCCCGTGCATTGTCACGTGACCACATTGACTTTAAGAGTTCAATATCAGTTATGGCGTAGCAGCCCGCAGCGGAACCAACAACGGCCCCCGCAAAAGTAGGATCGCACGAGGCGATCTAGCGAGGCGACGAGGGTTCCCTGCGCGCTGCCGGTGACGCCGCCGGTTCCCTCTCTCTCCGTCGGCCGCTCCGGCGGTGGGAGGGAGGGGAAACCTCGGGTCTGTTCGCTAGGTGGGTGTGTGGTAGGGTTAGGGTTGAGGGAGACGCTACCGAGGTCGTTGCGGTGGTGTCGCGTCGGAATAAGTTTCTCCGGGCTCCGTTCGCGGTCAGGCGAGGCTTTTGCCTTCGTCTAGGAGCCAGCAGGGTTGGGGATCCTCGGATCTTGTCGAGGTCACGGGCTATGGTGGCTGAAGGTCCATCGGCACTGGCCGTTTGGGTCCTCAGATGGGCGATGGATGCAGGGAGACGAAGACCCTTCTTCTTCCTTGTTGGTATGATTTGCTGCTACTGTTCTTCTCCTTCCTCTGCGCTGATGCTGGTGGGAGATCCTGCTTTGCCCGGGCGGATGGCCCGGCCGCGGTGCTGGACCGGTCGGATGACTCGAGTTCTCTTCCTTTCGGAAGGGACACTTTTTGCGGTACTCAAAGCCAAAGATGGCGACGACTGTTGCAGGTGTGTTGGATTGATGTCCATGCCCTCTCAGCGCTGGTGTCAAAAAAGAAGGAAGCAGCATGGCGGCAATTGTCCCGAGGTCGAAGATGATGACCTGCTTGCGACTGGTTGCGGATCCTTCTGCTGTAGGGGTCTTCTCTCAAGATTCAGGGATGATGACACAGGGCTCCAGAGATCTTCTTGCGTTATGGTTGTCTTAGGGTACTCTAGGTGTTCATGGTCCTTTGTGTTTGGGTTTTAGTGTGCTTGTAAGGGTCAACTACTTTGTACTGATTCGTGATATGAATGATAAAATTCTCAAAAATATCAGTTATGTTAATATTACATTTTATATTCTCATACATATCAAGTGACATTGGCGACATTTTTTACCATCAAATTCTCTCACACGCACTCTCTCCCACCCTCTTCCTCTCTCTCTCTCCCCCTCTCCCTCTCTCTCTCTCTAACACACACACACATCCATCTTATTGGGTACGGGATCATAATCCATCTATTTCACACGCACACGCGCTAGTGCATAACAATATGGATTATGTGTATTATATTTGCCACCACAACTTATATTTCCTTGAGCCGCGTCGCTACAGAGCCGAGCTCCCGCCCGACCACCTCGCCGGCATCGAAGGGGAATGGATAAGGGTAACGCCCTGCCTTCCCTGCCCCCCATGGCCTCACTCCTCGACGCCCCTCCCAGATCCACTTCTCCTCCTCGCTCGCTCGATCCCGTCGATCTGGACGGAGTCAGACGCCACGGCCCCTGTCGGTGTCAAAACTGGTGGATCTCGGGTAGGGGCCCCGAACTATGCGTCTAGGCCGGATGGTAACAGGAGGCAGGGGACACAATGTTTTACCCAGGTTCGGGCCCTCTTGATGGAGGTAAAACCCTACGTCCTGCTTGATTGATATTGATGATATGGGCAGTACAAGAGTAGATCTACCACGAGACCAGAGAGGCTAAACCCTAGAAGCTAGCCTATGGTACGATTGTATGTTGTGGTTGTTGTCCTGCGGACTAAAACCCTTCGGTTTATATAGACACCGGAGAGGGTTAGGGTTACACAAGGTCGGTTACAAAGGAGGAGATATCCATATCCGTATTGCCTAGCTTGCCTTCCATGCCAAGTAGAGTCCCATCCGGACACGAGACGAAGTCTTCAATCTTGTATCTTCATAGTCTAATAGTCCGGCCAATGGAGATAGTCCGGCCAATGGAGATAGTCCGGCTGTCCGGAGACCCCCTAATCCAGGACTCTCTCAGTAGCCCCTGAACCAGGCTTCAATGACGATGAGTCCGGCGCGCAGTATTGTCTTCGGCATTGCAAGGCGGGTTCCTACTCCGAATACATCACAGAAGAACTTGAAAATGAGGATAGTGTTCGACCCTGCAAAATAAGTTCCACATACCACCGTAGAGAGAATAATATTTTCGCAATTCTAATTTGCTGACTTGTCTTGACAGTATGACGTTATGTCATGGCCCGGTGATTATTCGAACCGTTTCCTTTAACTAGCCCCTCACATAACGCGAGGCAGTTTTTCGACACGTCTTGTCAAAGCAGAGATCGTGCCCCCTTATTACGGGATTCTCATCAATACGGTGGTGGGTAACCCAACCGTGTCTAGGACTCCTAGATTATAGGCAAGTCCCAAACAGCTACGGAGAGGATGCTTGATATTCACCCTCTTTATAAAGGGACAAGGTTTTCGCTTTTTCCCTCTCGTGCTCAATCGGACCCTTCCTCCGCCTCGAGTTCTAACACCCAAAGCCCAGGCCAGGTGCTCCGGATCTTCAATCATGTCCGGATCCAGCCTTCAAGGCCGGTGGATGCCCTGCTCCGTCACGGAAGAGGATATCAAGAAGTTGAGGGAGGCCAGATACCTGACCGCCGAGGTTTCGCATCGGCTGCCTGCTCGAGGGCAGGTTGTCCCTACTCCCGAACCCAACGAGAAAGTCGTGTTTGTCTCCCACTTCCTCCGAGGCCTAGGCCTCACTCTGGATCCCTTCGTCAGGGGTTTGATGTTCTACTACGGGCTAGATTTCCACGATCTAGCTCTGGACTCCTTTCTCCACATCTCGACATTTATTGTCGTGTGTGAGGCCTTCCTCCGCATTACCCCTCACTTCGGCATGTGGCTCAAGACCTTTGAAGTGAAGCCGAAGATGATCGAGGGGCAACATGCAGCGTGCGGAGGTGCGTCAATAGGCAAGATGGCAGGAGCCCCGTGGCCGAAAGGTTCCTTCCCAGAGGTGTCCGAATTATGGCAACGTGAGTGGTTTTATGTCACGGCTACCAGAAGTGCCAAGTGGGCGGCTGCCCTCGCTTTCCGCTCGGGCCCCCCACTACAACTGATGTCATGGATTAGCAGAGGTCTGAGCTGGGCCCAGCCAAGGACGTGCCCATACTGCAAAGGTGCATTCAAGATCTCTTCGAGGGAGATTTTAATTTGGTTGTGGTAATGCAAGTTATGCTGGTTCGTCGAGTCCAGCCTTGCAAACGCCGGCCCCTTCGCTTATGGGAGTTCAACCCAGAAGGGTCGCGTGCCATTCAAAGTTTCCTCGGCCTGACGCACGAGCAGATGTACAAGTCATTCTTCGGACCTCAAATAGAGTGTCCGGATACTACCGAGGACGTGGGCCTGAGCAGTAACCGCGCCACCAAACAAGTAAGAAATCCTCTAGCCGAACACACCGTCTTTTATTCATGAAGTTATTTCTGAGAGATCGCTCTTTGACTAGGATTGGCTAACGAAGGCGAAGATGATTCGGTGTCTGACCCCCCTCCCTGAGGGTTTGGAAAATCCGGTTTTGGAGAAGATGCTTGAGTTCACACCTTGCCCGGAGCCCTCGAGGGAAGATACAGGGGGGAATAATATGGGCGGAAGCGGGGCCCCATCGCTGCCAGTTCCAACCGAGGGAATGAGCGCCTCCATAAAGGAGGATAACCGGGGGAGGAAGAGGACTGCTTCCGAGGATTCGGAAGCCGAGGCCTCCAAACGGGAGAAGAAGTCTCCAATAGAGGGTCCTGCCTCGGGGGGTGCTCTTACCGCACAAAGTCGGGGGGATCAGCCCTCCAACGAGTCGTAAGTGATCCAAAATACTTTAATAGTGAAGGTATACTATCTTTTTTCTGAGAAAATAACCACCGCATATATCTTGCAGTTCGGGCCTTAGCCCCTCTCAGTTGAGCTCGTCTTCGGGGGATCTTCTTCTAGAGATGATGGAGAGCGAAACGCCTCCCCCGGACTCCTTCGCTCAAGAAGCGGGCGACCCCAAAGTGTTGTCACGAAGGGCCTCTCCGGATCCAGTGAGGCCAGAAGATAATCCCATAGACCCCCGAAGTCCCCAGCGTTCGGCTCCCGAAGAGAGCAAACAAAAGAGTCCGACACCGTCTGGTATGCGGTCGGACGTTCTGAGGGAGTTGGTGGGGCGAGCGGCCATCTCAGAAGAACATCGTACACTGATGGGTATGGTGATGGAGAGAATTTCGTCCGCCGAAAGCGGATTACATGAAGCCTTTATGAGTCTACTGACAGGCTTTGAGGTATGTGAGATAATATGTGATAGTACCGCACATGTTAGGTGTGCCCTGTGTAGATAGTAGCCCCTGAGACTCTGGTTGTCGTCGAGAATGGCGGCGAACAGAGGATCATAGTCCCAGGCAATAACCAGACTGCCCTTATGTGCAGGTGGTGGAAGCTCCAGTGGCTAGCCGGACTAGTGAGTTTGCCTAATTAAAACGGCAACTGGATGCGGCAGACGCCGACATCGAGCTTGTTAACAAGAGGCTTGACGAGGCACAGAATAAGTGTTATTATCTGGTGAACGCCACATAGTAAGAGCAACATGATGCCAATATCTTTAATATGTTGTGACTGCAGATGGAGCTGCCACCGTGGAAACTTTGCGGGCAGAACTTGCCCGAGCCAAGAAACAAGCGAGGATTAGTAATGCAGCTGCTTTGAAGGCGGCCGAAGAGTTGAAAGCCGAGAAGGCCGCACATTGCGAGAGCTAAGAGAAGATGGCCAAGATGGCCGTAGAATTAAAAGACACTGCCGACCATTGCCGGCTCCTTGAAAAAGAAACCGAGTGAAGGCAACGGACCTTGAGAAGGCCATGATGGCGGACAAAGACACCCGCTCTGCTATGAGAGCGAAGAAGGAGGAGCTGCGGGAAGCCGGGGATATTGTGGCTGGGAAGCCCTTCATGCTACGGAGGAAGTTCGGAGATCCACGGTATGCCCCTCTGGATCGGCTGTGGAGTTTAGCAGATGCGTATATGGACTTGGCGGCGAGCGCTGCCGATGCGGCCAAATACTTCCAAGGTCAAACAGATCGTGAAGTGGACAAGCTGTTCTGGTCGCAATTCAACGTTCCAGAGCGTCCGCTTCCATTGACTGATCAGCTAGCCGAATGGGCCGAACTAAATAGGTTGTCTGGACTCGCCATGAGGTCTGTCGTGGATCAGCTATGGCCGGAAAAGCCAAAGCCGAACAACTATTTCAGTTTAGTGCAGTGGTTCCTTGGTGCGGTGCCGCACATTAATGCGATGAAGAGGTCGGCGTGCATAGAAGGCTCACGGATGGCCCTTGCCCGTATTAAAGCATACAGGGCGGAGATGGACGCTACCACTGTTGCGGCGCAGGGTTCGGCCATAGGCCGAGTGGCTGCCGAGCACTATTTCGAGGAAGTTCTCGAGGGTGCTCGTTTGATAGAGGCCCAGTGCTCGAAGAATATTATGTTTGAGTGATATGTATTCTCATTGTAAACACAATGCTTTTATGAAATTTTATAAGGCTATGTTTATACTTTTGCCTGAAAGTAGTATGATGCCTCCTGTGCGGCCGTTTATGTATACATGTGTATAACCTGAAAGATTGCAGTCGTCGGCTTCAACCCCCATGCATATAATGCGGAGGTGCTCGCGAAAAACGCGTGTTCACACTTAACCCAACGTCTTGGTCCTATTAAGGAGGTGATAGCGTAGCGAACGAGGCAACCGGACTATAATGCTTTAACACTTTCACTTAGCCAATGGAGTTTGACAGTGGGGCTACTAGATAGCCCCTGGTGGCTCCGCACTCTCCTGATCTTGGGGTGCGTACATGCCTGGCCGGAAAACGGCCCTTCGTTAAGGCGGAGGAATTCTAACATTCCGATAGGTCATCGAGTGGTTGACCAGTCTCATGCTATATCATGACAGTCAATTTTCGGCTTTCTCTACTGAGGTGCTCGTCCGGATGAACCAGGGCACAATCGCAGTAGTTCTCCTGGTGCTGCCTTAGCCGATAAAGCGGAATGTAAGGCACCAAAACACAGGAGCCGGGCAAACCCGACATTTGACCAAAGACAATGATTCGGAGCTGATGCATATAAGGCCAAACTCGCGACGCCGAACACTCCCTAAGGTATTCGGTCTTTATGGTATAAACCGGGCCTAAATAGTGCCCTTTGTAAGAAGCCCCTTGTGTCCAAGTACGTGCATTATTCTAACGTGGCCACATGCCAAGACGTCAGCATCCTTCTCAATTGTGCTGAGAATTCGGTGGATGTGTATCAACAAGAGACAGTAAAAAAAGGTTTACGCGGGGTCTTAATCTAAAAAGAATCCTTGGAGCGGGTCCCTGTTGCACGTCTGCGCCTGTGTCTCCGTTGTGCCGTACCCTGGACGGGTGTAGCACGATGGTCATCTGTAAAAGAGAGGAACTTAGGTGAAAAAGTTGTCGTGCAAAAAGGTGGTTTTTTTAAAGAGACCATGTATAACTAGAAATGAGTAGAAATTGCCACTTGTCTGCGCGCGTTGAGCCCCTTGTATTTGTAATAGGGGTGTGTCCATCAATCCGGTATAAATTACATATAACAGCGCCGGACTCGTCTAACCGCGTCCGTGGTCTTGACAACCTATCAAATACTTTAGTTGGCGAGGTCGTTTTTAGTGTGCGGCTGCCAAGGCAGTCACATTCTCTTCGGCACGCAAGGATCGCTTAATACTTCCGTTCACTGTAATGATGCCGCGTGGACCGGGCATCTTGAGCGTCAGGGAAGCGTAATGTGGTATTGCATTAAAGCGAGCAAAAGCTTCGCGTCCAAGTAGTGCTTGATAAACCGCATTGGAACGGAGCAATGTGGAAGGTTAAATGTTCGCTACAGGAGTTATCGGGGAAGCTGAATATAACCTTTAGTAGCAGGGAGCCCGTGTAGTGAGCCCCTGGGCCTGACATTACTCCTTTAAAGGTAGTGTTGCTATGGCAAATTTTCGTTGGGTCTATCCCCATTTCGCGGATTGTATCCTGGTATATCAGGTTTAAACTGCTGCCACTGTCCATCAGGACTCATGCAAAAGTGGTATCCGTCAATTATTGGGTCTAATACCAGGGGAGCCCATCCTGCCCGCCGGATACTTTCTGAGTAATCACGATGGTCGAAAGTGACCGGTTGAGACGACCAGTGGCAGGGTTTTGCGGTGATAGGCCCTTGGGCATATTTATCTGGGAGGGCCGCTTTGCTTCCCTTGATCACGTGTAATACGTTGACTGTTTTGACTTCTGATGGGAACTTCTTTTGTTACCCAGCGTCTTGCTTGAGAGGCTCATCCTCATCTTCGCTTGGTGTATCCTCCCCCTTGTGTACGGTGTTGAGCTTGCCGGACTACTTGAAGACCCAATATTCTCTGTGGGTATGATTAGCGGGTTTACCAGGGGTGCTATGGATCTGACATACTTGGTCCAAAATTTTGTTTAGGCTGGAGAGTTCATCTCTGGCACCTTTAGAGGGCGGCTTTTGCTGACCTGGCCGAGAGCTTCGGAATCCGGCGTGTACCGTCGTGCTCTTCGGGCTGTCTTCTTTATTCCGACGTTTATTATTTTTGCTGCGTCGTGATTTCCCGTTTTCATCTCTAACTTCGGATGTGCTTGGGTCGCTGGTGTTGCATCTGGCTAGCCAGCTGTCCTCACCCGCGCAAAAGCGGGTCATGAGGCTTGTTAATGCTACCATTGTTCTCGGCTTTTCTTGGCCGAGGTGTCTGGCAAGCCATTCATCGCGGACGCTATGCTTAAAAGCTGCCAAGGCTTCGGCGTCCGGGCAGTCGACTATTTGGTTCTTCTTAGTTAGGAACCTGTTCCAAAGCTTTCGGGCTGACTCTCTGGGCTGTTGAGTTATATGTCTCAAATCGTCCGCATCCGGGGGTCAGACATAAGTCCCTTGAAAATTTGCCTGAAAAGCATTTTCGAGCTCTTCCCAGCTTCCAATGGAGTTTTCGAGGAGGCTTTTAAACCAGTGCCGAGCTGGCCCTTTGAGCTTGAGGGGTAAGTACTTGATGGCGTGGAGATCGTCTCCTCGAGCCATATGGATATGAAGGATATAGTCCTCAATCCAGACCCCAGGGTCTGTTGTTCCGTCGTATGACTCTATGTTTACGGGTTTGAATCCCTCTGGGAATTCATGGTCCAACACCTCATCGGTGAAACATAGGGGGCGTGCGGCACCCCTGTAGCTGGGTGTACCGCGTTGTTCTGATGCTTGTTGTGTTACATCATATGCCGGGGCGCGCTTGCGTGGTCCATAGATGGATCTGGTTACGCCGTCCTTTTGGTGCGAGCCCTCGTGTGGATCGCTTATTGGCTTGTGAGTGGAGTTGTTTGCCGCTCCATGTTGGCCGTGAGGTCGTCTATCCGGCCAGGTGGCCGTTTTGATTTTTGATTGTGGGGGATCTAGGGCCTCCTCATCGAATTCGGGTAGCAACTTCCGCTTCGGGTAGCTCTTGGTGGGGCGATTACCACCATACTTCGCTGTTGTGTTGAGTACTTTACTCCATATGATTTGGAGTGTGTCCTGCGCAGCCTTGAGCCTTTGCTTCTGCTTTTTCAGACTCCTCGCGGTGGCAACAAGCCTTTGACGGGCATTCTGCTGCTCCAGGTGCCTGTCCGGCGTTATGTCATCCAGACTTTTATCTTTGACAGAATTGGTTTGTTCGGTTTGATTTTCCGTATTGCCATGGTCCGGCAGTAGTTCGCCCTGCTCCAACGCTGGGTCTGTATGATCGTTATTTTTGCCGAGGCGGGATTTGGGGCGGCGCTTACGCCACCGCTTTGACTGCTTCTCAAGGGGACAAGCCTTCGTTGCGTCCTTCCGTTCCTCGTCGTCGTCTTCTTTTGGTGTGTCCACCATGTATACGTCATATGATGAGGTGGACGTCCAGCGCCCAGTGGGCGGTGGTTCCTCTTCGCCTCCCGCATCGTCGTCCATACCGTCGATGTCTTCGGAGTCGAAGTCGAGCATGTCGGTTAAATCATCGAAAGTGGCTACGAAGTGGGTGGTGGGTGGGCGTCTAATTTCTCCGTCGTCCGCATCCCAATCCTGTTGGCCATAGTCCGGCCAGGGCTATCCTGACAAAGAGAGAGACCTTAGTGAATTCAGAATGTTGCCGAAGGACGAGTGCTGAAAGATATCCGCGGCGGTGAATTCCATGGTCGGCGCCCAATCGGATTCGATTGGCAGGGGCGCGGACGGTTCGGAGTCTAGAAAAGAGTCCGACACCTTGGAGTCACGGGCTTCGCAGAGGATTAGGCTGGTGTTCGGCTCGATCGCCGTTGAGACTGCAGCCCCTGAGGCGGTGTCTAGCCACCCATCCTCGATTGGCACAGTTGGCTCCGAGCTAAGGGTCGGAGCTGATGCGAGCGCGGCCTCTGGGGTACTATTCGGCGGCAGAGCTAGGTCATACCCGTCATGACAGTGCGGCGCGCCCGACTGTGGCTCGAATCCGTCGAACATCAAGTCTCCACGGATGTCGGCCGTGTAGTTCAAACTTCCAAATCTGACCTGACGGCCAGGGGCGTAGCTTTCAATCTGCTCCAGATGGCCAAGCGAATTAGCCCGCAGTGCAAAACCGCCGAATACGAAGATCTGTCCGGGGAGAAAAGTCTCGCCCTGGACCGCATCGCTATCGATGATAGTAGGAGCCATCAAGCCTAACGGCAACGACACAATGTCGGTGTCAAAACCGACGGATCTCGGGTAGGGGGTCCCGAACTGTGCGTCTAGGCCGGATGGTAACAGGAGGCAAGGGACACAATGTTTTACCCAGGTTCGGGCCCTCTTGATGGAGGTAAAACCCTACGTCCTGCTTGATTGATATTGATGATATGGGTAGTACAAGAGTAGATCTACCACGAGATCAAAGAGGCTAAACCCTAGAAGCTAGCCTATGGTATGATTGTATGTTGTGGTTGTTGTCCTACGGACTAAAACCCTTCAGTTTATATAGACACCGGAAAGGGTTAGGGTTACACAAGGTCGGTTACAAAGGAGGAGATATCCATATCCGTATTGCCTAGCTTGCCTTCCACGCCAAGTAGAGTCCCATCCGGACACGAGACGAAGTCTTCAATATTGTATCTTCATAGTCTAACAATCCGGCCAATGGAGATAGCCTGGCTGTCCGGAGACCCCCTAATCCAGGACTCCCTCAGCCCCCATGACCGACCCCGTCCACACAGCCACTACTCTCCCTGCAGGCTAGGAGCTTGTCGTGGAGCTCCGAACTCCTCCGCTACTTCGTCTGCACCAACAAGATCAAGTCCAGCACCCCCGTATCGATGTTGCTGCCGTCTTCCTCAACCTTCGGCCATCGTAACATTGCCGTTCGATCCGCGTCGCCCCGAGCTCCCCTGTCTTCCCCTAGGGCGCCATTGACACCGCCGTGATCTCCTCTTGCCTTTCCCCTGTTTCCCCTCTCGTTTACTCTCGTTAGGTATTTCGCCGTGGCCGAAAACCGCCGTCCGCCATGGCCATTGTAGGGGTAGCCACCGAGCTCCTCGGATTGACCCCGTGGCACATGCCCGCTACTATGTGCGCCCATGCCCGAGCCTATGATACGTCCATTTTTGCATCATGCTTTTATATTGATATTTATTGCGTTGTGGGTTGTTATTTCACATTATGTCACAATACTTATGGCTATTCTCTCTTATTTTACAAGATTTACATAAGGAGGGAGAATGCCGACAGCTGGCATTCTGGGCTGGAAAAGGAGCAAATATTAGAGACCTATTCTGCACAACTCCAAAAGTCCTGAAACTCCACGGAATACCGTATAATAAATAATGAAAAATCCTTGCCAAAGATGAAGACCAAGGGGCCCACACCCTTTCCACGAGGGTGGGGGCGCCCCCTAGGGCGCCCCCCTGTTGGCTCTCTGATGACCATCTTCTGCTATATGAAGTCTTTCGTTGAGGAAAAAACCAGAAGCAACCTTTCGGGAAGAAACTCTGCCGCCACAAGGCGGAACCTTCGCGGAACCAATCTAGGGCTCCGGCATAGCTGTTCTGCCGGGGAAACTTCCCTCCCAGAGGGGGAAATCATCGCCATCGTCATCACCAACGCTCCTCTCATCGGGAGAGGGCAATCTCCATCAACATCTTCATCAACACCATCTCATCTCAAAATCCTAGTTCATCTCTTGTATCCAATTCTTGTCTCCAAGTCCGGGATTGGTGCTAGTAGGTTGCTAGTAGTGTTAATTACTCCTTGTAGTTGATGCTAGTTGGTTTAATTGGTGCAAGATCATATGTTCAGATCCTTTATGCATATTATTACCCCTCTGATTATAAACATGAATATGCTTTGTGAGTAGTTACGTTTGTTCCTGAGGACAAGGGAGAAGTCTTGCTATTAGTAGTCATGTGAATTTGGTATTCGTTCGATATTTTGATGAGATGTATGTTGTCTAGCCTCTAGTGGTGTTATGTGAACGTCGACTACATAACACTTCACCATTATTTGGGCCTAGAGGAAGGCATTGTGAAGTAATAAGTAGATGATGGGTTGCTAGAGTGACAGAAGCTTAAACCCTAGTTTATGCATTGCTTCATAACGGGCTGATTTGGATCCATATGTTTCATGCTATGGTTAGGTTTACCTTAATACTTTTGTTCTAGTTGCGGATGCTTGCAATAGAGGTTAATCATAAGTGGGATGCTTGTTCAAGTAAGAACATCACCCAAGCACCGGTCCACCCACATGTCAAATTATCAAAGTACCGAACGCGAATCATATGAACATGATGAAAACTAGCTTGACGATATTCCCATGTGTCCTCGGGAGCGCTTTTCCTTATATAAGAGTTTGTCCAGGCTTGTCCTTTGCTACAAAAAGGATTGGGCCACCTTGCTGCACTTTATTTACTTTTGTTACTTGTTGCTCGTTACAAATTATCTTATCACAAAACTATCTGTTACCACTTATTTCAGTACTTGCAGAGAATACCTTGCTGAAAATCGCGTATCATTTCCTTCTGCTCCTCGTTGGGTTTGACACTCTTACTTATCGAAAGGACTACGATAGATCCCCTATACTTGTGGGTCATCAAGACTCTTTTCTGGCGCCGTTGCCGGGGAGTGAAGCGCCTTTGGTAGGTGGAATTTGGTAAGGAAAAATTTTATATAGTGTGCTAAAATTTACTATCACTTGTTACTATGGAAAGTAATCCTTTGAGGGGCTTGTTCGGGGTATCTTCACCCCGATCAGTAGAGCAAAGAGTTGCTCCTCAACCTACTGAACTTATTGAAAATGAAATTCCTTATAAGTATCCTTCGGGTATGATAGAAAAATTGCTAGCTAATCCCTTTACAGGAGATGGAACAAAGCATCCTGATGAACACCTAATATATGTGGAAGAAGTTTGTAGATTATTTAAGCTTGCAGGTATATCCGATGATGTTGCTAAGAAGAAGGTATTCCCTTTATCTTTGAAGGGAGACGCATTGGCATGGTATAGGCTATGTGATGATACGAGATCATGGAACTATGGAAAATTGAAATTGGAATTTCATCAAAAGTATTACCCTATGCATCTTGTTCATCGTGACCGCAATTATATATATAATTTTAGGCCTCGCGAAGGAGAAAGCATCGCTCAAGCTTGGGGGAGGCTTAAATTAATGTTATATTCATGCCCCAATCATGAGCTCCCAAGAGAAACAATTCTTCAAAAAATTTATGCTCGGCTTTCTGAAAATAATCGCACCATGCTCGATACTTCTTGTGCTGGCTCTTTTATGATGAAGACTATTGGATTTAGATGGGATTTATTGGATAGAATTAAACGTAACTCTGAAGATTGGGATCTCGACAAAGGTAAGGAGTCAGGTATGACACCTAAGTTTGATTGTGTTAAATCTTTTATGGATACCGATATTTTCCGTAAGTTTAGCACTAAATATGGACTTGATTCTGAGATAGTAGCTTCTTTCTGTGAATCTTTTGCTACTTATGTTGATCTCCCTAAGGAGAAGTGGTTTAAATATCATCCTCCCATAGAAGTAAAAGTAGATGCACCTATTAAAGTTGAATAAAAGACTGTCACTTATAATGATCCTATTGTTCCTACTTGCTATGTTGAGAAACCACCTTTCCCTGTTAGGATAAAGGATCATGCTAAAGCTTCAACTGTGGTTCGTAAAAGCAATATTAAAACATATACACCTCCTGAGCAAGTTAAAGTAGAACCTAATATTGCTATTGTTAAAGATCTCTTGTCTCATAATATTGACGGGCATGTTATTCAGTTCTGCAGTGAAACTGCTAGAATTGCTAAACCTTGTGCTAAAGATAAAAATAGACCTGTGGTAGGCGTGCCTGTTATTTCTGTTAAAATAGGAGATCATTGTTATCATGGCTTATGTGATATGGGTGCTAGTGCTAGTGTTATACCTTATGACTTGTATAAAGAAATCAAGCATGAAATTGCATCTGCTGAGTTAGAAGATATTGATGTCACAATTAAACTTGCTAATAGAGATACTATTTCAGCAGTGGGAATTGTTAGAGATGTTGAAGTCTTGTGCGGGAAAACTAAATATCCTGCTGATTTTCTTGTTCTTAGTTCCCCACAAGATAGCTTTTGTCCCATTATATTTGGTAGACCCTTCTTGAACACTATTAATGCTAAGATAGACTGCAAAAAAAATGTTGTTACTATTGGCTTGGATGATATGACTCATGAGTTTAATTTGTCTAAATTTAGTAAACAACACCGTGAAGAAGAATTGCCTAGTAAGGATGAAATTATTGGTCTTGCTTCTATTGTCGTACCTCCTAGTGATCCTTTAGAACAATATTTGCTAGACCATGAGAATGATATGTTTATGAATGAAAGAAGGGAAATAGTTGAAGTATTCTTTAAACAGGAACCTATTCTGAAACACAATTTGCCTGTTGAAATCCTAGGGGATCCCCCTCCACCTAAGGGTGATCCCGTGTTTGAGCTTAAACCGTTGCCTGATAATCTTAAATATGCTTATCTTGGTGAAAAGAAGATATATCATGTTATTATTAGTGCTAACCTTTCAGAGCATGAAGAAGAAAGATTATTGAAAACTCTGAAGAAGCACCGTGCTGCTATTGGATATACTCTTGATGATCTTAAGGGCATTAGTCCCACTCTATGTCAACATAAAATAAATTTGGAAGCAGATGCCAAACCAGTTCGTGATCCTCAATGACGTCTGAATCCTAAAATGAAAGAAGTGGTAAGAAAAGAAATACTAAAGCTTCTGGAGGCAGGTATAATTTATCCTATTGCTGATAGTCAGTGGGTAAGTCCTGTTCATTGTGTCCCTAAGAAGGGAGGTATTACTGTTGTTCCTAATGATAAAGATGAATTGATTCCACAAAGAATTATTACAGGTTATAGGATGGTAATTGATTTCCGCAAATTAAATAAGGCTACTAAGAAAGATCACCCCTTACCTTTTATCGATCAAATGCTAGAAAGATTATGCAAACATACACATTACTTCTTTCTAGATGGTTATTCTGGTTTCTCTCAAATACCCGTGTCGGCCAAAGATCAATCAAAGACTACATTTACATGCCCTTTTGGTACTTTTGCTTATAGACGTATGCCTTTTGGTTTATGTAATGCACCTGCTACCTTTCAAAGATGCATGATGGCTATATTCTCTGACTTTTGTGAAAAGATTTGTGAGGTTTTCATGGACGACTTTTCTGTCTATGGATCTTCTTTTGATGATTGCTTGAGCAATCTTGATCGAGTTTTGCAGAGATGTGAAGAAACTAATCTTGTATTGAATTGGGAAAAGTGCCACATTATGGTTAATGAAGGTATTGTCTTGGGGCATAAAGTTTCTGAAAGAGGTATTGAAGTTGATAAAGCCAAGGTTGATGCTATTGAAAAGATGCCATGTCCCAAGGACATCAAAGGTATAAGAAGTTTCCTTGGTCACGCCAGATTTTATAGGAGGTTCATTAAGGACTTCTCAAAAATTTCTCGGCCTCTGACTAATTTATTACAAAAAGATATACCATTTGTCTTTGATGATGATTGTGTAGAAGCATTTGAAATACTTAAGAAAGCATTAGTCTCTGCACCTATTGTTCAGCCACCTGATTGGAATTTACCCTTTGAAATTACGTGTGATGCTAGCGATTATGATGTAGGTGTTGTTCTAGGGCAAAGAGTTGATAAGAAATTAAATGTTATCCATTATGCTAGTAAGACTCTAGACAATGATCAAAGAAATTATGCTACTACTGAAAAGGAACTTTTAGCAGTTGTATTTGCTTGTGATAAGTTCAGACCTTATATTGTTGATTCTAAAGTAACTATCCACACTGATCAGCTGCTATTAAATATCTTATGGAGAAGAAAGATGCTAAACCTAGACTTATTAGATGGGTTCTCTTGCTACAAGAATTTGATTTGCATATTGTTGATAGAAAAGGAGCTGAGAACCCCATTGCAGACAACTTATCTAGGTTAGAGAATGTTCTTGATGACCCACTACCTATTGATGACAGCTTTCCTGATGAACAATTAAATGTCATAAGTACTTCTCATAGTACCCCATGGTATGCTGATTATGCTAATTACATTGTTGCTAAATTCATACCACCTAGCTTCACATACCAACAAAAGAAAAAGTTCTTCTATGATTTGAGACATTACTTTTGGGATGACCCACATCTTTATAAAGAAGGAGTGGATGGTGTTATTAGACGTTGTGTACCTGAGCATGAACAGGAACAGATCCTACGCAAGTGCCACTCTGAAACTTATGGAGGACACCACGCAGGAGATAGAACTGCATATAAGGTATTGCAATCCGGTTTTTATTGGCCTACTCTCTTCAAGGATGCCCGTAAGTTTGTCCTATCTTGTGATGAATGTCAAAGAATTGGTAATATTAGTAGACGTCAAGAAATGCCTATGAATTATTCACTTGTTATCGAACCGTTTGATGTTTGGGGCTTTGATTATATGGGACCTTTTCCTGCCTCTAATGGATATACACATATTTTAGTTGCTGTTGATTACGTTACTAAGTGGGTAGAAGCTATTCCAACTAGTAGTGCTGATCATAACATTTCTATTAAAATGCTTAAAGAAGTTATTTTCCCGAGGTTTGGAGTCCCTAGATATTTAATGACTGATGGTGGTTCACATTTTATTCATGGTGCTTTCCGTAAAATGCTTGCTAAATATGACGCCAATCATGGAATTGCATCTCCGTATCACCCACAGTCTAGTGGTCAAGTAGAATTGAGTAATAGAGAACTCAAATTAATTTTGCAAAAGACTGTCAATAGGTCTAGAAAGAATTGGTCCAAGAAACTTGATGATGCATTATGGGCCTATAGAACTGCATATAAAAATCCTATGGGTATGTCTCCATATAAAATGGTATATGGAAAAGCATGTCATTTACCTCTCGAACTAGAACATAAGGCATATTGGGCTATTAAAGAGCTCAACTATGATTTCAAACTTGCCGGTGAAAAGATGTTATTTGATATTAGCTCTCTTGATGAATGGAGAACCCAAGCTTATGAAAATGCCAAGTTGTTTAAAGAAAAGGTTAAAACATGGCATGACAAAAGGATACAAAAGCGTGAGTTTAATGTAGGTGATTATGTATTGCTATACAACTCTCGTTTAAGATTTTCTGCAGGAAAACTTCTCTCTAAATGGGAAGGCCCCTATGTTATTGAGGAGGTCTATTGTTCCGGTGCCATAAAAATCAACAACTTTAAAGGCACAAATCCGAAGGTGGTAAATGGTCAGAGAATTAAACATTATATCTCAGGTAATCTCATAAATATTGAAACCAATATTATTGAAACCGTAACCCCGGAGGAATACATAAGGGACACTTTCCAGAATGTTTCAGACTCCAAAAAGGAATAGGTATGTGGTACGGTAAGTAAACCGACTCCAAAACAATTTTTAAGGCAATATTTCTCCGTTTTGGAATATTTAGAAAAATAGAAAATTAAGTAGCAGTTAGGGAAGGACACGAGGGCCCCACGAGGGTGGAGGGGGCGCCCTACCCCCCTGGGCGCGCCCCCTACCTCGTGAGCACCTTGTGTGCCTTCCGAACTCCGTTTTCTTGCACGATGCGTATTTTGGTCAGTAAAAATTCACTATATATTCTCCCGAAGGTTTTGACTCCCGTATCACGCAAATATTCTCTGTTCTTGTTTCGAGCTGTTTTTCTGACAGATCTAGATTATCATGACGTCCCCAAGTGCTTCCAAGGACAAGTTCTTCGAGAAGGTCATCAACCCTTACCTCGGAGGTGATGCGACACCCTCAAACCATTGAGATGCGTGATGGGTTGCTGCACATCCGCGATGCTGAGGGACCAAAGGGAACCGGAAGCGTGGAGACGAGGCTCGAAGCAATGGAGCAACAAGTTTTCAAGTGCCAAGGGATGGTGGAGCGTGGAATCAACGCTAGCCACACGATGCTCGTGAAGTTCACTAACAACTACAAGCCGGATGCCAAGAACACCGAGGAGGCCATCTTCAAGCTACATGAGAAGATCGAGCACCTCCAAGCCCAAATCTATGACCTGCAAAACCAAAACTATGAGTATGAATATAGATTCAAAAGAATGAGTTTGGCTACAGATTCGAGGATTCCGGAGACTCGATCATCCTTCTATGATGGTGAACCTATGCCTTGGAAGATGGATGACAAGCCCGCATCATCAACAACACCTCCACCTTCTTCACCGACCAAGGATATATAATCACATGGGTATGGGCACTCCCCTTGGCAACTGCCAAGCTTGGGGGAGGTGCCCCGGTATCGTATCACAATCACAACTCCTATCTTTATCGTTTTCCTTAGTTCGATCCTATTAGTAGTATTTTGATCTAGTAGAATAAAGTTTATGGCATGATCTAGTTTTAAGTTTTGCTTTATGATCTCTTTATGTAATCGAGTCCGTGAGCTATATAATAAAGATTAGTGTTGAGTCAAGGGCTTGATTTTCTTGCTATGATCTTGGGTGAATAAAAGAAAAGAGAAAAAGAATAAGAAGAAACAAAAGTTCATATTGATCTTATTGATAGTAATGACTTCACAAAGAAAGAGTGTTATGATTAAAAGTTGTTGGGAGTTGGCAGACATAGCTTTGGTCATGGTTGCAATTAATAGGAAGTAATAAGGAAAGAGAGGTTTCACATATAAATATACTATTATTGACATCTTTCATGATTGGGAGCACTCATCAAAATATGACATGCTAAAGAGTTGATGTTGGACAAGGAAGACAATGTAATGGGTTATGTTTTCTTATATCTGAGATAAAGTATGTTGTCATGGATCATCCAACATGTTGAGCTTGCCTTTCCCCCTCATGCTAGCCAAATTCTCAGCACCAAGTAGAGATACTACTTGTGCTTCCAAATACCCTTAAACCAGTTTTGCCATGAGAGTCCACCATATCTACCTATGGATTGAGTAAGATCCTTCAAGTAAGTTGTCATCGGTGCAAAGCAATAAAAATTGCTCTAAATATGTATGATTAGTGTGGGAGAAATAAGCTTTATACGATCTTGTGATGTGGAAGTAATAAAAGCGACGGACTGCATAATAAATGTTCATATCACAAGGGGCAATATAAAGTGACGTTCTTTCGCATTAAGATTTTGTGCATCCAACCATAAAAGCGCATGGCAACCTCTGCTTCCCTCTGCGAAGGGCCTATCTTTTATTATTATCTTCTACCTTTGCAAGTGTCATGGTGATCTTCACCTCTCCTTTTTTCATTTTATCCTTTGGCAAGCCCAGCATGTAAGAAAGAACCTGATATATATCTAATTGGATGTAGGGGGGCATGAGTTATTATTGTTGACATTACCCTTGAAAAAAGATTGTGGGGCGAAACTATAAGCCCCTATCTTTCTCTGTGTCTGATTAAAACTCCGTAACCACAAGTATTGCGCGAGTGTTAGCAATTATGAAGGACTAGATGATAGTTGAGTATGTGGACTTGCTTTTTAGCTCTGACATAGACTCTTTCTGATGTTATGATAAATTGCAATTGCTTTAATGACTGAGGTTATAGTTTGTTGGTTCTCAATAAGGTTTCTGATTCATACTTTTGCATTGTGAATAGATCATCACTTGAACATAAGTAATCATATGACAATATCTATGTATGTTGCTGCTATGAGAATAATCATGATGCCCTCATGTCCGTATTTTATTTTTATCGACGCCTCTACCTCTAAACATAGGGACATATTTATTGTTATCGGCTTTCGCTTGAGGACAAGCGAGGTCTAAGCTTGGGGGAGTTGATACGTCCATTTTGCATCATGCTTTTATATCGATATTTATTGCATTATGGGTTGTTATTTCACATTATGTCACAATACTTATGGCTATTCTCTCTTATTTTACAAGATTTACATAAGGAGGGAGAATGCCGGCAGCTGGAATTCTGGGCTGGAAAAGGAGCAAATATTAGAGACCTATTTTGCACAACTCCAAAAGTCCTGAAACTCCACGGAATACCTTATAATAAATAATGAAAAATCCTCGCCAAAGATGAAGACCAGGGGGGCCACACCCTTTCCACGAGGGTGGGGGGCGCCCCCCCTAGGGCGCGCCCCCCCTAGGGCGCGCCCCCTACCTCGTGGGCCCCCTGGTGGCTCTCCGATGACCATCTTCTGCTATATGAAGTCTTTCGTTGAGAAAAAAACCAGAAGCAACCTTTCAGGACGTAACTCCGCCGCCACGAGGCGGAACCTTGGCGGAACCAATCTAGGGCTCCGACAGAGCTGTTCTGCCGGGGAAACTTCCCTCCCGGAGGGGGAAATCATCGCCATCGTCATCACCAACGCTCCTCTCATCGGGAGAGGGCAATCTCCATCAACATATTCATCAGCACCATCTCATCTCAAAACCCTAGTTCATCTCTTGTATCCAATTCTTGTCTCCAAGTCCGGGATTGGTGCTAGTAGGTTGCTAGTAGTGTTAATTACTCCTTGTAGTTGATGCTAGTTGGTTTAATTGGTGGAAGATCATATGTTCAGATCCTTTATGCATATTATTACCCCTCTGATTATGAACATGAATATGCTTTGTGAGTAGTTACGTTTGTTCCTGAGGACAAGGGAGAAGTCTTGCTATTAGTAGTCATGTGAATTTGGTATTCGTTCGATATTTTGATGAGATGTATGTTGTCTAGCCTCTAGTGGTGTTATGGGAACGTCAACTACATAACACTTCACCATTATTTGGGCCTAGAGGAAGGCATTGGGAAGTAATAAGTAGATGATGGGTTGCTAGAGTGACAGAAGCTTAAACCCTAGTTTATGTGTTGCTTCAGAAGGGGCTGATTTGGATCCATATGTTTCATGCTATGGTTAGGTTTACCTTAATACTTTTGTTGTAGTTGCGGATGCTTGCAATAGAGGTTAATCATAAGTGGGATGCTTGTTCAAGTAAGAACAGCACCCAAGCACCGGTCCGCCCACATGTCAAATTATAAAAGTACCGAACGCGAATCATATGAACGTGATGAAAACTAGCTTGACGATATTCCCATGTGTCCTCGGGAGCGCTTTTCCTTATATAAGAGTTTGTCCAGGCTTGTCCTTTGCTACAAAATGGATTAGGCCACCTTGCTGCACTTTGTTTACTTTTGTTACTTGTTGCTCATTACAAATTATCTTATCACAAAACTATCTGTTACCACTTTTTCCAGTACTTGTAGAGAATACCTTACTGAAAACCGCTTATCATTTCCTTCTGCTCCTCGTTGGGTTCGACACTCTTACTTATCGAAAAGACTACGATAGATCCCCTATACTTGTGGGTCATCAGCCTGCTGCTCTTCTTCCGCGCCCGTGGGGCCACTCCCTCTCCATGCCCACGCCTGTGCCACACTGCGTCGATCACGCCCGCCACTGCCATCGCGCTTGCCGCAGCCACCGCACCACTGTGACCCGCGCGACGCACACCCTGGCCACGCGCCACACTCTCGCTAGCTGGCTCGCCCCGTCTGCTACCGCCTATCTCTTCGCTCGCCCCGCAGTCGCGCCCCTGCCTCGTGCCCCCTCCTGTCACGACCATCTTCTGCCGGCCACCCCCTCAGCCACGCCGGCCGCTTGCCTCATCTGCTGTGTGCTGCTTCCTGCTGCTATGCCCTGCTCTACCACTGGTACGCTCCTGCACCATGTCCTCGACACCGCCGTGGACAAACATGGCGGAGGGATTGTCAATGGAGTACGAGGAGGAGGTGGCGGAGAAGGTGTGGAGAGGCAGGAGGTATGGGGTGGCGTCAGTTGGCTGTGGTGGAGGTGTTTATGCGAGAAGGAGCCGGAGCGGAAGGAGAGGTCACAATTGGAAAGAATCACAAAAAAATCATAACCTGGAGATCTCATTCCAAAAAATGCTAATATCGATGGAAGGGTAGTTTCCTTCTATAGGTGGAAAGCATAGGAAATATTGGTTGTTATCAAGGAAAGGTAAAAATTTAGGAAAGTTAGAATTTTGAACCGATTTCTATGCAAATGGGGTTTTATTGTTTGGTAACGTGATATCAGTACCTGCCCGTTTGTGACGTGTGTGATTAGGAAAGTTTGCAAATGTTAAGAAACTATTTATTGGAAGGAAAGTTTGCGACGTGTCTATTATTTGTTTCCTAAAACAAATTTCACTAATGAGAGAAATCGATTGATTTAGATAAGTTAGATTAAAATATATTATTTGTTTCCTGAAAATATGTTATTTGTTTCCTAAGACAAATTCAACGAATAAAAGGAATCGATTGATTTGCATAATTTAAGGAAGTTAGATCCGTGATTTGTTATACGTTAGGAAAGTTTTGGTTGTAATAAAGACTGGAGAGAAAAATAAACCGATGGACCAGGGTGGGAGGGGTTGGTGGGAGAAGAGACGAAAAAACCCAACGAAAATAAACCATGGAGACTATTCACCAACTGCTCCATTAGGAGTAGAGATCTTGACAGAAGCCACTAGTGAAACCTATGGCCCCCGGGTTTGTTTTCCATCATACAAGTTGCCAATCTACTTTATTTTGCTATCTTTTACTTTCAATCTATATCATAAAAATACCAAAAATATTTATCTTATTATTATCATCTCTATTAGATCTCTGTCGGTGTCAAAACTGGCGGATCTCGGGTAGGGGGTCCCGAACTGTGCGTCTAGGCCGGATGGTAACAGAAGGCAAGGAACACGATGTTTTACCCAGGTTCGGGCCCTCTTGATGGAGGTAAAACCCTACGTCCTGCTTGATTAATATTGATGATATGGGTAGTACAAGAGTAGATCTACCACGAGATCAAGGAGGCTAAACCCTATAAGCTAGCCTATGGTATGATTGTTGTATGATGAAGTTGTCCTACGGACTAAAACCCTCCGGTTTATATATACATCGGAGAGGGTTAGGGTTACACAAAGTCGGTTACAATGGTAGGAGATCTTGAATATCCGCATTGCCAAGCTTGCCTTCCACGCCAAGGAAAGTCCCATCCGGACACGGGACGAAGTCTTCAATCTTATATCTTCATAGTCCCGGAGTCCGGCTGAAGGTATAGTCCGGCTACCCGAACACCCCCTAATCCAGGACTCCCTCAGTAGCCCCTGAACCAGGCTTCAATGACGACGAGTCCGGCGCGCAGATTGTCTTCGGCATTGCAAGGCGGGTTCCTCCTCCAAATTCTTCATAAAAGTTTGTAAACACCAAGAGTAGTGTCCCGCTCTGCAAAATAAGTTTCCACGTATTGCCACAAAGAGAATAATATTAACACAAATCTAATCTGCTGACGTATTCCGCAGCGTGACATCACACTACGGCCATGCCTTTATTCGAATCGTTTTCACTTTTCCACCTCAGCGTGTTTTGCGAGGCGGTTTCCTTGGCACGTCTTGTCAAAGCAGAGATCGTGTCCCCCATTTACGGGATTCTCATCAATACAGACATGGGTAACCCAACCGCGCCATTTATCACGACGCTTGGGAGGCAAGCGAGTTTTACTAGGCCGGTGGGGACGCATAGTCGCATCCGCTCATATAAGGGGATAAGGATCCACCTTTTTACCTACGCCTTCTTCCTCCTTTGCCTATCCATCTTCTGCGCACCCGAGCTCCAGCGTCCAAGCCCGCACTTCCTACCTCAACCTTCTCCAACAATGTCCGGAGCGGGAGGCAAGTGGATGGTCTCCTCCGTCACGGAGGGCCATGTCAAAAAGCTAAGGAAGGCCGGATACCTGTCCAAAGACATCGCGCACCGGCTTCCTGAGGAGGGGCAGCTTCTCCCCACCCCAAGGCCCCATGAGAGGGTAGTATTTCTTCCCCACTTCCTCCGCGGACTGGGTTTTCCTCTCCACCCATTTGTCCGCGTGCTCATGTTCTACTATGGCCTAGATTTCCACGATCTGGCCCCGAACTTCATCCTCAATATCTCGGCGTTTATCGTCGTGTGCGAGGCTTTCCTCTGCATCCGCCCCCATTTCGGCCTCTGGCTCAAGACCTTCAACGTCAAGCCAAAGGTGGTGCGCGGCAACCAGGCGGAGTGCGGAGGTGCCATGGCAGGCAAAATAGCCAACGTCCTATGGCTCGAGGGCTCCTTTGTGGAGACCTTGAAGGGGTGGCAGTCAGGGTGGTTTTGCATCACTGAGCCACGCGATCCGAAGTGGATCGCAGCCCTTGAATTCCGATCCGGACCCCCTACGCGGCTCACGTCCTGGAAGGAGACGGGCTTGTCGTGGGGCAACGAAGAAGAGGTGACCGGACTGCAAAAATGCATCCAGTCCCTGGTGAACAAGCAGCTCAAGCTTGTCAACGTAGTCCAGGTCATGCTCGTCCGCCGGATCCTTCCGTGTCAAGAACGGGACTTCAATTTGTGGGAGTTCAACCCGACGCAGCACCGAACTCTGAGCAGGCTCTTCGACACGATGTACGAAGATGTCTGGAAGGGGCTAACCAAAGGCGTCGAGGCTCCCACATCCGCCTCCGAAGACCGCGGATTCAGCTCGCAGCGTCCTGCTGGCGAGGTAAAATATTTTCATCTTTTACAGGATGTTAAGTTTTCTTCATAGTTTGACTCTATGCGGGATCTAAACTCCCTTACCTTTGACAGGATTGGCAGGAGAAGTCCGGACTGATTAACTGTCCGGCTCCCTTGCCCGAAGACCCAGCCCCTGTTCTCCTAGTGAAGCTGCTGGTTCCGGCACCTTATGTGGTGTCGGAGAAGAAGGCCAAGAAGAAGAAGGCCACGGGGACTCGAAAGAGTTGCCGGCATATGGTGGTGTCGGACTCGTCATCCGACGAGTCCGAGACGCACTCCTCCCGTGAAGACGAGGAGGAGGAAGAAGAAACCTCTCCCCCTCCAGCGGGGGGAGAAAAGAAGAGGAAGGCCACCCCAGTAGGGGAGGCCGAGGGGTCCAAGAAGAGGAAAACCCCTCCGCCAGACTACGCCCCCGATGCCGACGAGGACGAAGAGGAGTGGCCGGACAGGGCCAAGCGTCCGGCGAAATCGTAAGTGTTCGGATACTAGAGTAACTCATGATATTCCTTTTGTTGCACAGCTTTCCCTAATGTCGAATATAATCATGCAGCCCGCCCAAGGACGGGCTTGATGAGTCGTCGAGCGGCTCCCTGGATTCATCGGACGTGAATTCAGTTCCGCCCGCTGCCTCCCCCTGTGCTACGTATGACGCCGAAGTGGCGTCGCGACAAGCTCTGGGGCAAGAGGAGGTGGTCCAGGAGGAGCCGCGAGGCGACCTCCCGGACTCCAGGAGTAAAGGGGACAAGACCCCCCAGGGCTCCAAGTCCGGCTTTAAGCCGGACACCGCGCCGGAATCATCAACGACTCCGGACCGCGGCAGGCGAACTCCTGCCAAGAGGAGCAAGCCTATTGAGCCAGCGTCCTCCGCCCAACCGGAGGCGCCGGACAATCTGCTGGAGGTGCTTAAGGGCGCCTCCATCGACGAGGAGCACCATACCATTATGAGTACGGTGGTCCAGAAGGTTCGGTCCACCAAAAGCGGACTGATTGAAGCTTGTGGTAGCCTTCTAACAGGCTTCGAGGTAAGTAAAAATATGTAAAAATATTACGGCATAGACAGTAGCCCCTGATGCTCTGTTTGGCGTTCGGAAAGAAAAGCCGAATAGAGGATCTATTAAATATCGCAGGAGTCTAACTAAAAAGGAGTCAAAATACGTATGCAGGCTTCGCTGCTGGCCACCGCCGCACTGACTGCGGAGGTGGGTGCCCTGAAGCAGGGCCTCGAGCGGACCGAGAAAGAGCTCGGCTTTGCCAAATGGCAGCTCGAGGAGAAAGAAGGTAAGAGATACCTTATAGAAAAAATGCCTATAAGAAGACGCAATTGCAAAAAATGGCAGGAGTATACTACTTATTTGTAGGGGCCACAACTGAGGTGGCGACCCTCAAGCAGGCGCTGTCCGAGGCCGAGAAGAAAGCGGCCACGGAGCGCACCGAGCGGGAGAAATTTGAGGCGCAGGTCGGCGAGGTGCAGCAAGAGCTTCAGGCTCTTATGAAAAAACATGAGAGTTTGGAGCTTGACTCAAAAACGCGAGCGTCCGAGCTTGCTGCGGCCCTTAAAACTGCCAAGTCTGCCAAGGCCGAAGCCCAGAAGGCCCTCCAGGAATTGGATGCGATGAAAAAGATAGCAGCGGGTAAGGCTTCTCTATGGAAAGCAGACATATAAAAGTAAACTACTTGTTACTTACCCAAATCCGGAGCTCTCCAGGGGCATTCGCAGATTTTCCCCGCAGCGTATCCGATGCCGCCGCATTCTACCGAGCCGAGGAAGGCAGCTTGACGGAGAAGGTGTTCTGGTCTCAGTACGCTGAGGCCGGACACCCTGTGCCCTTGAGCGACCAGCTGAAGCAGCTGGTCGAGCTCCACAAGGCGGCCGAACAGGCCCTGAAGGGCTTCATAGTTCGGCTGTGGCCTGGAGAGGCCCTACCTGGGAGCTACTTCGGACTGGTGCGGCGGCTGGTGGAGGCTTGTCCCAGGCTCGAGGTCATCAAGCGCTCCGTCTGCATCGAAGGAGCCCGTAGGGCCCTTGCCCGTGCAAAGGTGCACTGGGGTAAGCTGGACGGTGAGAAGCTAGTGAGGGACGGGCCGCCGCCGGGGAAGGACCATCGCAAGCCCGAGAACAATTACAAGGATGTTCTGGCTGGTGCCCGCCTTATGGCGGATGAATGCACCAAGGATGTAATTTTTGAATGAACTCGCTCGTGTTATCCTGTGCGCTGAAAACTTGTTCATATGCGCTAAGCAATGCTTGAATTTAAAATATTACTTTCTATGCGGCCGTTTATCAAAAAATTGAGAGATGGCCAGTCGTCGGCTTCTGCCCCCATGCCACAAGTGCTGGGGTGTTCAGGATAAACCCGAGCGCTCTTTTTCCCATGATTGGGTCCGTCAAGGGAGGCGCTCAGCACAACGAACAACGCAATCGGACTATAATGCTTGAACACTCTCACTTAGCCATAGAACTTTATAATTTTAAATTTCGGTGAAGCCCCTAGTATTCGGAAGACCAAGTTCGGGGCGCTATCCACGCCTTGGCCGGACAAAGCCGGTTCCTCACTCGAAGCGGCATAAGTTTTTAAGGACTCGAAAAACCTCTCGAACAGCGACCGGTCTCTCACCTCATCATGAAAGTCAATTTTAGCTTTCTCTACTGAGGTGCTCAGCCTAGCTCAACTGGGGCACAATCGCAGTAGTTCTCCTAGTGCTACCTTAGTCGATATAGCAGAACGTAAGGCACCAAAACATAGGAGCCGGGCAAACCCAACTATTGACCCAAATCATGATTCGGAGCCGATGCATATAGTGCTATAAGTTCGGGGTGCCGCAATTGTGAAAGTGTACAGACTTCTCACGCCATATTGATGGGTACTGAAGCCCCTGGCGTATTTTTGCCGTACCACAGTGTACGGATGCAACATGTTATTGATAAACATATATATAAAAAGAGTATAATGCAAAAAATAGACAAAAAGCTATGCATTGTTTATAGAAAGGCCGCTATGAAAGCGGAACGATACAAATTGTGCGATAAGCAAAAGAAATTGGACTATTTAACATGTCCTGGCCAGGGGCAGGCCGCGGAATTGTATTAAAAAACAGGTATACTGCTCGCAATAGAGACCACCTGGGAGTTCCATAATGCGGCGTGGCTTGTCTGCTTTCCTGGATCTTGCATCGTTTGTGCGGCAGTTGAATTGCCGAACGGGTCATCCGAAGTATGGAGTCCTGAGAGTAAGAGAAAAAAAGAAAAAAAGGAATCCGGTAGCCCCTGGTGCGGTTTAAGCCGTATTTCGGGCGTGCCGTGATAGTGCCCCTTCCCCTATGCCCATGGTATTTCAAGAGCGTAGTTATGTACGTGAAGCACTGCTTTCGCTATATCGCGAGGGCTAGGGTTGGGGCCGCATTGCTACGCTAGCTCAGAACGTGCCAGGCAGTCTTGTTGTAGGGTACTCCGAGCGCGCTTGATAGTGTCCGGTTTTTTGAAGGCCGAACTGGAGAACTGCCTAGAGAGGCTGCTTTGTACTTCTGCTGCGAGCGCTGCCGTGTGCTCCTCCGTTCAGAGGGAGCGTTCAGTGTTCCCATTGACCGTGATTACTCCTCTAGGGCCTGGCATCTTGAGCTTGAGGTATGCATAGTGCGGTACCATGTTGAATTTTGCGAATGCGGTTCGCCCGAGCAGTGCGTGATAGCCACTACGGAACGGTACTATGTCGAAGATTAACTCCTCGCTTCGAAAGTTATCCGGAGATCCGAAGACCACTTCCAATGTGACTGAGCCTATACAGTTGGCTTCTACACCTGGTATGACGCCTTTAAAGGTCGTTTTGGTGGGCTTGATCCTCGAGGGATCTATGCCCCATTTTTTGCACTGTATCCTGGTAAAGCAGGTTCAGGCTGCTGCCGCCGTCCATGAGGACTCTTGTGAGATGAAATCCGTCAATGATTGGGTCTAGAACCAATGCGGCGAAGTCGCCGTGATGGATGCTAGTGGGGTGGTCCCTTCGATCAAAGGTGATCGGGCAGGAGGACCATGGGTTGAACTTTGGGGCGACTGGCTCCATCGCATATACGTCCCGTAACGCACGCTTCCGCTCCCTCTTGGGGATGTGGGTTGCGTATATCATGTTCACCGTCCGCACTTGCGGGGGAAATCCCTTCTGTCCACCGTTGTTTGGCGGCCTGGGCTCCTCCTCGTTGTCGCTATACAACCCCTTGTCTTTGTTTTTGGCTCTTAACTTGCCAGCATGCTTGAACACCCAACAATCCCTGTTGGTGTGATTGGCTGGCTTTTCGGGGGTGCCATGTATCTGGCACAAGCGGTCGAGTATTCGGTCCAAACTGGACGGGCCCTGAGTATTTCTTTTGAATGGCTTTTTCCGTTGACCGGATTTGTGGCCTCGGAATCCGGCATTAACTGCCATATCCTCGTTGCTGTCGCTGTTAATGCGGCGCTTTTGTTTGTTCTGACGCGACCTGTCGCTTTTGTCCTTGGTATTCGAATTACCAGGGTTCTTGGTTAAATTGTTGCTGCGAGCTAGCTAGCTGTCTTCTCCCGTGCAAAAGCGGGTCATGAGTGTCGTGAGGGCTGCCATAGATTTCGGCTTTTCCTGTCCCAGGTGCTAGGCAAGCCACTCATCACGGATATTATGCTTGAAGGCCACTAAGGCCTCTGCGTCTGGACAGTCGACTATCTGGTTTTTCTTTGTTAGGAACCGTGTCCAGAATTGCCTGGCCGATTCCTCTGGCTGCTGAATTATGTGGCTTAGGTCATCGGCGTCCGGTGGTCGCACATAAGTGCCCTAGAAGTTGTCAAGGAATGCGGCTTCCAGGTCCTCCCAAGAACCAATTGAGTCTGCTGGCAAGCTGTTAAGCCAATGCCGGGCCGGTCCCTTAAGTTTGAGTGGGTGGTATTTGATGGCGTGTAGATCATCACCACGGGCCATGTGGATATGAAGGAGATAATCCTCGATCCATACCGCAGGATCTGTTGTGCCATCGTACGATTTGATGTTTACGGGTTTGAAGCCCTCGGGGATTTTATGATCCATTACTTCGTCTGTGAAGCATAGTGGGTGTGCGGCGCCTCTGTATTGGGCTATATCACGACGCAGCTCGAAGGAGCTTTGTCTGTTGAGTTCGGCCCGGCCGGATTTATTGCGTCCGGAGTGACGATCACCGTCACGTGTCGTGGGGCGCCTGCGCGATCCGTAGATCGATCTTGTTTGCCTTGCCTTGTCCTCCAGTATGTCGCGCAGGTCGGGTGCATTTTCCCGTGCCTTAGTATGCTTGACGCGGCGTCGGGGCATGGCTTGAGTGGAGGGCCAAGAGGCCTCTCTGTCACGGCCACGAGGTGGCCGGTCGGCCATGTCATGCGCTGGTGATGTAGGTGCTTCCTCCTCTAGTCGGGGTAGCAGCCTGCGCTTTGGGTAACTCTTGGAGGGGTGTTCGAGTTCGTACTCTTCAACCGCAAGGACTTCAGTCCATCTGTCAGCTAGCAAATCCTGATCAGCTCTAAGCTGTTGCTGCTTTTTCTTGAGGCTGCTTGCCGTGGCCATAAGCCTGCGTTTAAAACGCTCTTGTTCGGCGAGATCCTCTGGCACGACGAACTCGTCGTCATCGAGGCTTGCCTCGTCTTCGGAGGGAGGCGTATAATTATCGTCCTCAACCTCTTGTTCCGCCGCCCTCTCGTGAGGGCTGGCTTCTCTATCCTCCTGTGCTGAATCTTGCTGGAGGGGGTGTTCTTCGGCGCTATCCGGAGTAGTATTATCTCCCGTGCCGGAATCACCATTTTTTTTGCTTTGGCGGGATTTAGAGCGGCGCCGCTGACGCCGGCGCTTGGGCTGTTTCTTAGAGGTATCGTCCCCCGCTGTTCCATCGCCATCTCCATCCTTTGGAGTGTCCACCATATATATGTCATATGACGAGGTGGCCTTCCAGCGCCTACAGGTGTTGGTTCTTGTTCGTCTCCTGCATCGTCGTCCATGCCGTCGATGTCTTCGGAGTCAAAGTCAAGCATGTCGGTTAAGTCATCGACAGTGGCTACGAAGTGGGTGGTGGGTGGGTTTTGAATTTCTTCATCGTCCGTATCCCAACCTTGCTGACCGTAGTCCGGCCAGGGCTCTCCTGATAAAGAGAGAGACTTTAGAGAATTCAAGATGTCGCCGAAGGGCGAGTGCTGAAAGATGTCCGCGGCGGTGAACTCCATTATCGGCGCCCAATCGGATTCGATCGGCAGGATCACGGGGGGCTCGGAGTTCAGAGAGGAATCCGGCTCCTCGGAGTCACGGGCCATGCGGAGTGCGGGGCTGGAGTTCGGCTCGATCGCCTCTGAGATCGCAGCCCCTGAGGCAGCGTCCAACCGCTGATCCTCGATCGGCGCAGTAGGCTCCGAATCAATGGTCGGAACCGATGCATGTGCGGCCTCCAAGGCGCTGTTCGGCGGCAGAGCTATATCATGCCCATCGAGACAGTGCGGCGCGCTTGGCTGTGGCTCGAATCCGTCAAAGATCAAGTCCCCGCGGATGTCAGCCATGTAGTTTAGGCTTCCAAACCTGACCTGATGGCCAGGGGCGTAGCTTTCGATCTGCTCAAGGTGGCCAAGCGAATTGGGCCGCAGTGCGAAGCCGCCGAAGACGAAGATCTGTCCGGGGAGAAAAGTCTCACCCTGGACTGCATCGTTGTTGATGATCGAAGGAGCCATCGGGCCTAAAAGCGACGACACAGAGGAACTCTCAATGAAAGCACCAATGTCGGTGTCAAAACCAGCGGATCTCGGGTAGGGGGTCCCGAACTGTGCGTCTGGGCCGGATGGTAACAGGAGGCAAGGAACATGATGTTTTACCCAGGTTCGGGCCCTCTTGATGGAGGTAAAACCCTACGTCCTGCTTGATTAATATTGATGATATGGGTAGTACAAGAGTAGATCTACCACGAGATCAAGGAGGCTAAACCCTAGAAGCTAGCCTATGGTATGATTGTTGTATGATGAAGTTGTCCTACGGACTAAAACCCTCCGGTTTATATATACACCGGAGAGGGTTAGGGTTACATAAAGTCAGTTACAATGGTAGGAGATCTTGAATATCCGCATCGCCAAGCTCGCCTTCCACGCCAAGGAAAGTCCCATCCGGACACGGGATGAAGTCTTCAATCTTATATCTTCATAGTCCTGGAGTCCGGCTGAAGGTATAGTCCGGCTACCCGAACACCCCCTAATCCAGGACTCCCTCAATCTCACTCTTGCAAGTGGCCATGAAGGGATTGACAAACCCTTATCGCGTTGGTTGCGAGGTTATTATTTGTTTGTGTAGGTGCGAGGTGACTCGTGCGTGGTCTCCTACTGGATTGATACCTTGGTTCTCAAAAACTGAGGGAAATACTTATGCTACTTTACTGCATCACCCTTTCCTCTTCAAGGGAAACCAACGCAATTCTCAAGAGGTAGCAGACGGTGGCAACCCTTTCGGAAGTGGACGTCGGTGAGGCGGAGTCGCATTTTCCGGCGCCCCGTATGGTGCATTAGTCTGGGCGCCGCAACCGTGTCGTTGTGGACGTCTGCGGCTCGTCTCGGGACGGATCCATCATTGATCTGACGTCCACTGATACAGTTGGGTTTCGGCCTTCGACGAGAAAAGGTAGGGCATGGGAGACCGCGGCTCCTTGTGTCCCATGAGATGGACTTGTCCCATTTTTTTAGGATCACCTTTTTGTTTTATATTGTTTGTTTATTATGGGATGAGAAGGGATTTTTGGTCATGATTTGTTTTTCGTTCGTTTGCCTCACAAACCACAAGCTGGCTCGATTCTCCTCTCACACTCAATTTTTACTCTCTCTTCCATCTCCCATTCTCTTTCCTTCATTAGCAACTATTTTTCTTTTCAGGTGTTCTTTCTTTTCTTGATTATCTATATTTTTTTAATTTTCTGTCAGTTTGTTTCTTTCTTTCTTTTTCATTTGTCTTATATTTTTCTCTTTTTTCAAATTCATGAATAAGATTTCTGTGTATGTTTTTTAATAAAAATTGCAAATACTTTTAAGTTTGTAAACACCTTCTAAATTTGTGAATATTTTCTTTGATTTTAGTTTATGTAGTTTTCATGCAAGCACCAGGGACGGGTCCACCTAATTCAAGGGTATCTAGTTGAATACCCATTGTTTTTGGCAAAAAAACTAGGTATATATTGTATACATACTGTATGTGTATAAGGAAAAACGAAACTGCTACACCAAAACATGCTAGTCTAGCATTTAAGCCTAAAAACAGAGGCTCACCACGACTTGGCCCAATAGACCACCACGACTTGGCCCAAATGGCTGTAGCAGCACACGCACAATCACCTGTACGAAATCAAGGAGTACTCGTTGCAAAGATCAATCCACCCCTCAGGTTGTGACAAGTGGTACGCTGCATGTGCTTCACTTGTCGCAACCTGGGAGTTTTCCCTTTTTTCATAGATCTGTTTATTCAAAACAATTTATCTCTTAAACCGTGCGTCCAAATCTCAAACCACTTTCACCGTTGGATTCTTCGCGTCGAGATTTTCAAAACTAGATCCTATGTTGATAGGTTTTGACAAACTTTTTTTCATGAAAAAAAACTAGACAAAAAACCAGACGGAAAAACTGAATCGGGAGCATGGGTTTTTTCCCTTTCCAAAAGAGGCACGTCCGTGTCTCTCACGAAATCACAACCGTGCCTCTCGTGGAAACAAAACCATGACTCTCGCGAAAGCACAACCGTGCCTCTCGTGGAAGCAAAACCGTGACTCTCCCGAAAGGAAAAAAACCAGAAAACATATTCTTTTTTCGTTTCCAAGAGGCACAGCCATGACTCTCGCGAAAGCACAACCGTGTCCCTCGCGGAAGCAAAATCGTGACTCTCGCAAAATAAGAAAAAAAAGTAGAAAACACATTTTTTGTTTCCGAGAGGCACGGCCGTGACTCTCGCTAAAGCACAATGTGCCTCTCGCGGAAGCAAAATCGTGACTCTCGCGAAAGGAAAAAAAACTGAAAACGCGTTTTTTCCGTTTCCGAGAGGGACGACCGTGACTCTCGTGAAAGCAAAATTGTGCCTCTCGCGGAAGCAAAACCGTGACCCTTTCTCCATTTTGCATGTCCACCATTGATACGCAACTAGCCTCACACCAAAACCAAGTTGGTGTTGACCATCGATACGCAACTTGCCCCAACCCCATGACCCAATTGCATGTCCACCAACGACATGCAACTTGCTCGGCCCCTCTTCACAGTTTCATGCCCACCATCGACACGCAACTTGCCCAGAATCTCCCGACCCAGTTGCATGTCCACCATTGACACACAATTGTGCTTGATCCCCCGCCCCAGTTGCATGTCCACCAACCATACACAACTTGCCCTAACCCAGTTGCAAGCCTTATTTTTGTCCCAGTTATGAGTCCACTATTGACATGCAACTGGGGCCTTGATCATTTTTTGCCCGGTTGTAAGTCTACACTTGACTCGCAACTAGGCCCGACTTTTTTTTGACCCAATTGCATGTCCACCATCAACTTGCAACTTCGCTCGACCCTTTTCTCATTCTAGTTGCAAATCCACCATTGACTCACAATTGGGCTAGTCCTTTTTGTCCGAGTTGCAAGTCCACATTTGGCATGCAACCGGGCTCTTGATCTTTTTTTCAGTTGCAAGTCCATACTTTACTTGCAACAAGGCCTGACTTTTTTGACCCAATTGCATGTCCACCATTGGCTTGCAACTTGGCTCGACCCTTTTCTCATTCTAGTTGCAAATCCACCGTCGACCTGCAATTGGGTCCACATTTTTTTTGTCCCAGTTGCAAGTCCACCATTGACATGCAACTGGGCTCTTTAATCCTTTTTCTACTCCAATTTGCAAGTCCACCGACTCATAACTAGGCCTATTTTTTTGCCTTAGTTGCAAATCCACCATCGACTCGCAACAAGGGTTTGTTTTGCCTTAGTTGCAAGTCCACCCTTTAGTCGCAATTGGATATATTTTTTCCTTAGTTGCAAGTCCACCACCGACTCGCAACTAGGGCTTGTTTTGCCTCAGTTGCAAGTACACTCTTTACTAGCAATTGGGCCCGATTTTTTCCTTAGTTGCAAGTCCACCACTGACTCGCAACTAGGGCTTGTTTTTGCCGCAGTTGCAAGTCCACCCTTAACTAGCAATTGGGCCTGACTTTTTGTTCCTTAGTTGCAAATCCACCATTGACACGCAATTGGGCCCAACACTTTTTGTCCGTCCCAGTTGCAAGTCCATCATTGACATACAACTTAATATGTTTATGCCCCAGTTGCAAGCCCACTTTCATACTCACAAATGCGCGTAACTTTGTTTTTGCCTCAATTGGAGTCCATCGTCGACTCGCAACTAGGGCTGACAATTTTGGTCTCAGCTGCAAGTTAACCATTGACTCACAACTGAAACTGACCATTTTGTATACAGTATCAAGTCAATCCTTGACTCGCTACCATGCTCTTAATTCTGGCGCAATTGCAAGACAACCATCCATAAACAATTGCAAGTCCACCCTTGACTCACAACTGGGCCTGGTGTTTTTGACCCAACTGCAAGTCCACCATCGATTTGCATGTTGCTAATAAAAGAACATGGACCTAGGGAAGGCCTTATAGCAATCACTCATTGTTTGGTCATAGCGGGTCGGCCCATTTCCATTATTAGCGAGTGGTTTTCGAGAAGCGATCAGAGATTTCTCGGAGCAATATGGGGTTTGGGGGATCCACTTTTTTGAACCTTTATGACGTTTTTGGGATGGTTGCTGCCGGCTTTTTTTGTTCTCTTACTTTTTATCTATTTTCTCTATTTAGTTTTCTGTTTTTTCTTTTGGTTTTTTCTATTCGTTTTTTTCATTTTTCATTTTTTCTTCTTTTCATTTCCTTTTTATTGTTTTACAATTCCTGAAACTTTTTGAAAATTATAAAAATATATTAAAATCATGAAAAATTTGGATTTTTTGTTATTAATATTTTTGGAAATTTGTGAACATCCTTTTTGAATTGGTGAACATTTTCTGAATCTGCAAACAAATTTTGAACATCGTGGTTTTTTTGAATCAATGAACATATTTTTGAATGCACAATCAATTGTTAAGTATGTGTTTTAGAAAAAGTTCATCGTATGTTAAAAGAGGTAAGTGTATTAAAAAATGTTCAGGGCATATTAAAGAAATATTCATTGTGCATGATTTAAAAGGTTCATCGTATTTAAAAGAGAGTTCGCTATATATTATATTTTTTCATTTTCTTTGTAAGTCACACATACGTACGCACGTCTTTGTATTTGGGTGGCAGGTTTGATTTGATTGCTCATCGTCTCACAGTCGATATAAGAGTAATTAATTTCATGATGTACTGCGCGGAGTGAAGGAGTGCATTGCATGCATGCACTTGTCATTAAACTTTTAACACGCATGCAAGGAAAGTTTGATTTATTTGGGTTGGACGAGAGGATGAGCGGTAAAGTATAAAAAAACACAAGGTGTGATGCGTTTTTGGATGAGGTGGCATTGATGCCATACTTTTGTTTGTTTTTGTAAGCCAAAAAGTTCTTATCAAATAAGTGATTTTTATTTAGGTAGGTAAATCACGGGCAGAATTTTATAAACATTCATTTACACAAACACATTAACACGGGTAGTCAAATCAAGGTTAACGTATTAGTATATATATATATTGTTGCAACACACAAGCAAATTATATAGTAAGCTAACAAATGTACGGTGATGAATAACTATTGCTGTCTACCCATTTCCTTGGGTTTTGTTCCTCCAAGAATTTAACATGTTGAAGTCCAATCCATAGCCCCACGAACTAATTGGCTGAAAATCGAGTACATTCTTTCAGAAAGGGGAAAAGTTTGAGAAATAGGGGTGTGGGCAAGTACATGATCCTTGGAAGGGCTTCTTTTTATTACCGCCGCATTGGTTGCCAAAACCGGCGTTGACCTCGCCATCCTTAGCTTCGCTGCCACCTTTGTTACAACGCTTGTTGTTTCTGTTATGCCAAGGTTTTACATTTGCATCCTGCACCTCAGAAGTGTCCGGGATTGCGACTACGGTTGCTCTTCCGAGCTAACTAGTTAACCTCCCCGATGCAGAATCGAGTCATGAGCTGGGTGAGGCCTGCCATTGTTTTGGGTTTCTCATGCCCGAGCTCCCTTGCCAACCATTTGTTCGGCTATGCTAGGTCCATTGGCTGCAATATAAAATTTTCCCTACGCGCATATCAACCAGGAACATGCTATGGGAGATGGATCACGGATCGTCACCACTAGACGCGTAGTGCCGTGCAGCAGAAGTAGAGTTGAGGCAGCGCGTCTCCGGAATCATCCCCCCTTGTCGATCTCCCACATAGCAGATCGGATCCCACGATCAAGTTTGCCGGAGCAGCGCAAATGCACCGCCTCGAATGGTATTCGCACGTGCAGGAGGAACGTCGTGCGGTGGACTGCTAGGTCCGATCACACAACCGGCGATGAGTGGAGGTTGGCTAGTTGAACACATGCAAAACCCTAGTGACGGCGCCAAAGTGATCAAATGAAACCGTATGCCGCACCTCCACCATATGTCGTGGGTCTAAGACTGACAATAGAATGGGGGTAGGTATGAGGAGGCAAGATCCTAGCTATGGAGTAGTTGTACACACGAGTTTATGAGTTCAGGCCCTTCTCGAAGGAAGTAACAACCCTACGTCTCGGTGCCCTGAGGCGGTCGACTGGATTATATGCGTGTGTGAGTTTACAAAATGATGCGAACCCCTGTCCCGGAGGAGGGGGTGGCTTATATAGAGTGCGCCAGGACCCCAGCTCCCCTCCGTTACACGGGGTTCAATGTACATAAAGAAGGAGCGTTACAGGTAACGTCCGTATTAAAGTGCTATAAATGATAGTTAAGTCTTCGAATAAACGCATGATCGTTGCTGTGTAGAGTGACTTTAGATCTTCTGTTTGTCGAGTGATTTTTGTGATGGTCGAGTGACATTGATTCTTCCGAGTGGAATGTCTCTGGTCGAGTGGATGATGGTACCCTTTGAATGCTTATGGATTTAGGGTGATGTCCTTGGGAAGGGCGTCTAGGTCAGGCCTATGACCCTACCCTAGGTACATATCTTCATCATTAGCCCCTGAATGGTTTGGGGCTTGAGTGGAGAAGGAGTCGAGAATTCCTCCGATTCAAATTTTGTGCTCCGGGAGTGACTTATTGCGACCAAGCGAACAACCATGATGATCTCAACTCCTTTTCATTCGCCTTGATCCATTCTTGAATCTGTCGAGTGAACTTTACTGTGATGTCTTGAGTACTGATATGGAGAAGATATTCCGTCTGACAGATTGCCTTGCTGCGGGCGGATATCGTGGGATTCGGATTTGGGGAAGCGCGCGGGACGGGGGAGGCCGCAGTAATCGGAAGGGATTAGGTGAGGCCACCTCGATCACCATGCCACCTTTATCGCCACATACCTCGCGCGCGACTGTTGGGGGATTTGATTGGGTCGTCCAGACCCACAGGTCAGCCACTCGGAAGCGGCCCCATATAAGGTGTCGGGTCGGGGTTTTCTTTGAACAGTGCGTCTTCGTTCTTCTCTTTTCCTCTCAGTTTTCTCTGCCGCATCTGCTCCTGCTCCAGCGCCGCCGCCTTGTTCGAGCTCTACTCGCCGCGATGGGGAAGGAGAAGACGGTAGCATTGGAGCGTGCGAAGAAGGCAACAACAAAGGCGAAGGGGAAAAAGTCCGGCCGAGGCGGATCTTCCTCGAGGTCCGGCCTGCCGCCGGGCTAGATCCAGGGCGACTGGATTCGCTCGACGATCTGTCAGGACGACATCGACGACCTGGTCGAGGGGGGACTGATCTCCCATGAATCAGCAGGACTCACTACAAAAAAAAGACACATCCGTGACATTTTGGGCCGAATGAAAAAAATTTCTGTCATACATATGACACTTCTATGACGATAATTGTGACAAAACCCGGTATCATCATAGATGTGGTGGGCTCCTACTTCTATGACAAAAAATCATGATAGAAAATGGGCTTTTCGTCTTGGGCAGGCCGGAGACGTAGCTGCATGACATTCTTTGGGTCGTCCATGACGGAAAAAAACCGTGGTAGAAGCGAGGGGGAGGAAAATTTCGGGGAGTTCCCGGTTACGGTGGGAGGTCGGGGGCCGAGCGATGCGCGTTTCTCTAGTACACGTACACGCGTGTGTGCGAGGCGTTGGCTCTAACTGAACCCGAGCGATTGCACTGTAGGCTATGCGTTACTGAACCCGAGCGATCGATCGATGGCTGTTAACTGAACCCGATCGAGCGATTCCTTCGCTACTGCAGCTAACTGAAGCCGATCGATGCTCCCTCTAGATGAACAGTGAGCGTTGCG
>NC_041390.1:570883722-570905897 GCF_002162155.2 Triticum dicoccoides | reverse complement strand
ACAGGACCCCGTGGTGTTGCCTCTGGATGAACAAGACCCCGATCGATCGAGCCGGTTGGGGCTGGATGAACAGGACCCCGTGGAGGGCTGGATGTACAGGACCACCCCGTGGAGGGCAGGATGAACAGTAGATGGTGGAGGGCAGGATGAACAGTAGCCCGTGGAGGGGTGGTTGAACAGGAGCCCGTGGATAGGGCTGGTTGAACAGTAGCCGGTGGAGTAGCGCGCGGTGGAGGCTGGATGAACAGGAGCCCGTGGATGAACAGTCGCAGGTGGAGGCTGGAGGAGGTTGACGGTGGATGAATACTAGCTCGTGGAGGCTGGAGGGGGTCGACGGTGGAGATGAACAGTATCCCATGGAGTCCCGTTTTGCGGTACGCCACACCCCTCCCGATGAACAGGACCCCTGTTTCGATCGTAGCGCTCCAACACAAGTCCGTTTCGTCCGTTTTGCGGTACGCCACACCCCTCCCGATCAATAGGACCCCCGTTTCGACCGTAGGAGGTCCGTTTCCTCCGTTTTGCGGTACACCAGACCCCTCCCGATGAACAGGATCCCGTTTCGAACGTGGCCGGTCGAACACAAGGCCGTTTCCTCCGTTCTGTGGTACGCCAGGCCTCGTTTCCATCGCCTGTTCTGTCCAAGCCCTCCCGATGAACACGACACATTCCGTTGCCTCCCCATGAACACGACGACGACGCTGTTTCTCCGTTCCAACCCAACAATGTACACGAGCCCTGGCCGTACGTATGCGCGCGTAGGTGTTCGAGACCCCGCCCATATGTACACATACGTGGCCGTATTTTATTTCTTGCACCCTGGCCGCTGTACGTATGTGTACATGCTACGTGCGCGCCTCTACTACGACACGTGCGCGCCTCTACATCGACCAATATGTACGTACACGTTCACGACCAGAATGACAATGCTACTGTTGGGGAACATTGCAGAAAACAAAAAATTTCCTACGGTTTCACCAAGATCCATCTATGAGTTCATCTAGCAACGAGTGATCGGATTGCATCTACATACCTTTGTAGATCACGCGCGGAAGCGTTCAAGGACGGGGATGAGGAAGTCGTACTCAACGTGATCCAAATCACCGGAGATCCTAGCGCCGAACGGACGACACCTCCGTGTTCAACACACGTATGGTCAACGTGACGTCTCCTCCTTCTTGATCCAGCAAGGGAGGGAGGAGAGGTTGATGAAGATCCAGCAGCACGACGGCGTGGTGATGGATGCAGGGCATCACCGTAGCAGGGCTTCGCCGTAGTACTACGAGAGGGAGAGGTGAAGAAGGGGAGAGGGAGGCGCCAAGACTCAAGGTGTGGCTGCCCCCTCCCTCCCCCTTTATATAGGCTCCCCTAGGGGGGGCGCCGGCCCTAGGAGATGGGATCTCCTAGGGGGGCGGTGGCCAAGGGTGGAGTAGCCCCCAAGGCAAGGTGGGGCGCACCCCCACCCCTAGGGTTCCAACTCTAGGCGCATGGGGTGGGCCTAGGGGGGCGCACGAGACCACTATGGGCTGGTTCCCCTCCCCACTTTGGCCCATGGGGCCCTCCGGGATGGGTGGCCCCACCCGGTGAACCCCCGGGACCCTTCCGGTGGTCCCGGTACAATACCGGTGACCCCGAAACTCTCCCGATGGCCGAAACTGCACTTCCTATATATAATTCTTCACCTCCGGACCATTCCGGAACTCCTCGTGACGTCTAGGATCTCATTCGGGACTCCGAACAACTTTTGGGCTACTGCATATTCATATCTCTACAACCCTAGCGTCACCGAACCTTAAGTGTGTAGACCCTACGGGTTCGGGAGACATGTAGACATGACCGAGACGGCTCTCCGGTCAATAACCAACAGCGGGATCTGGATACCCATGTTGGCTCCCACATGCTCCTCGATGATCTCATCAGATGAACCACGATGTCGAGGATTCAAGCAACCCCGTATACAATTCCCTTTGTCAATCGGTACGTTACTTGCCCGAGATTCGATCGTCGGTATCCCAATACCTCGTTCAATCTCGTTACCCGCAAGTCACTTTACTCATACCGTAATGCATGATCTCGTGACGAGACACTTGGTCACTTTGAGCTCGTTATGATGATGCATTACTGAGTGGGCCCAGAGATACCTCTCCGTCATACGGAGTGACAAATCCCAGTCTTGATCCGTGTCAACCCAATAGACACTTTCGGAGATACCCGTAGTATACCTTTATAGTCACCCAGTTACGTTGTGACGTTTGGTATACCCAGAGCACTCCTACGGTATCCGGGAGTTACACGATCTCATGGTCTAAGGAAAAGATACTTGACATTGGAAAACTCTAGCAAACGAACTATACGATCTTGTGCTATGTTTAGGATTGGGTCTTGTCCATCACATCATTCTCCTAATGATGTGATCCCGTTATCAATGACATCCCCATGTCCATAGCCAGGAAACCATGACTATCTGTTGATCAACGAGCTAGTCAACTAGAGGCTCACTAGGGACACATTGTGGTCTATGTATTCACACATGTATTACGATTTCCGGATAATACAATTAAAGCATGAACAACAGACAATTATCATGAACAAGGAAATATAATAATCATTTTATTATTGCCTCTAGGGCATATTTCCAACAGTCTCCCACTTGCACTAGAGTCAATCATCTAGTTACATTGTGATGAATCGAACACCCATGGAATTCTGGTGTTGATCATGTTTTGCTCTAGGGAGAGGTTTAATCAACGGATCTGCTACATTCAGGTCCGTATGTACTTTACAAATCTCTATGTCTCCATTTTGAACACTTTCACGAATGGAGTTGAAGCGACGCTTGATATGCCTGGTCTTCCTGTGAAACCTGGGCTCCTTGGCAAGGGCAATAGCTCTAGTGTTGTCATAGTAGAGAGTCATCGGGCCCGACGCATTGGGTATGACTCCTAGGTCGGTAATGAACTCCTTCACCCAGACTGCTTCGTGTGTTGCCTCCGAGGCTGCCATGTACTCCGCTTCACATGTAGATCCCGCCACAACGCTTTGCTTGCAACTGCACCAGCTTACTGCCCCACCATTCAAAATATACACGTATCCGGTTTGTGAATTAGAGTCATCCAGATCTGTGTCGAAGCTAGCGTCGACGTAACCCTTTACGACGAGCTCTTCGTCACCTCCATAAACAAGAAACATTTCCTCAGTCCTTTTCAGGTACTTCAGGATATTCTTGACCGCTGTCCAGTGTTCCTTGCCGGGATTACTTTGGTACCTTCCTACCAAACTCACGGCAAGGTTTACATCAGGTCTGGTACACAGCATGGCATACATAGTAGAACCTATGGCTGAGGCATATGGGATGACACTCATCTCTTCTATATATTCTGCCGTGGTCGGACATTGAGCTGAGCTCAATTTCACACCTTGCAACACAGGCAAGAACCCCTTCTTAGACTGATCCATATTGAACTTCTTCAATATCTTATCAAGGTATGTGCTTTGTGAAAGACCTATGAGGCGTCTTGATCTATCTCTATAGATCTTGATGCCTAATATATAAGCAGCTTCTCTAAGGTCCTTCATTGAAAAACTCTTATTCAAGTAGGCCTTAATGTTGTCCAAAAGCTCTATATCATTTCCCATCAAAAGTATGTCATCTACATATAATATGAGAAATGCTACAGAGCTCCCACTCACTTTCTTGTAAATGCAGGCTTCTTCATAAGTCTGCATAAACCCAAACGCTTTGATCATCTCATCAAAGCGAATGTTCCAACTCCGAGATGCTTGCACCAGCCCATAAATCGAACGTTGGAGCTTGCACACCTTGTCAGCATTCTTAGGATTGACAAAACCTTCCGGCTGCATCATATACAGTTCTTCCTTAAGATAACCTTTAAGGAATGCCGTTTTGACGTCCATTTGCCATATCTCATAATCATAGTATGCGGCAATTGCTAACATGATTCGGACAGACTTCAGCTTTGCTACGGGAGAGAATGTCTCATCGTAGTCAACCCCTTGAACTTGTCGATAACCCTTAGCGACAACCTAGCTTTATAGATGGTCACATTACCATCCGCGTCTGTCTTCTTCTTAAAGATCCATTTATTTTCTATGGCTCGCCGATCATTAGGCAAGTCAGTCAAAGTCCAGACTTCGTTTTCATACATGGATCCTATCTCGGATTTCATGGCTTCCAGCCATTTGTCGGAATCCGGGCCCGCCATCGCTTCTTCATAGTTCGAAGGTTCATCGTTGTCTAACAACATGATTTCCAAGCAGGGTTGCCGTACCACTCTGGTGCGGAACGTGTCCTTGTGGACCTTCGAAGTTCAGTAGGAGCTTGATCAGAAGTATCTTGATCATCATCATTAACTTCCTCTCTAATTGGTGCAGGCAACACAAGAACATTTTCCTGAGTTGCGCCACTTTCCGGTTCAAGAGGTAATACTTCATCAAGTTCTACTTTCCTCCCACTTACTTCTTTCGAGAGAAACTCCTTCTCTAGAAAGGATCCATTCTTGGCAACAAAGATCTTGCCTTCGGATCTGAGGTAGAAGGTATACCCAATAGTTTCTTTAGGGTATCCTATGAAGACGCATTTTTCTGACTTGGGTTCGAGCTTTTCAGGTTGAAGTTTCTTGACATAAGCATCGCATCCCCAAACTTTTAGAAACGACAGCTTAGGCTTCAAACCATAATTCATACGGTGTTGTCTCAACGGATTTCGATGGAGCCCTATTTAAAGTGAATGCGGCAGTCTCTAAATCATAGCCCCAAAATGACAGCGGTAAATCGGTAAGAGACATCATAGTTCGCACCATATCTAATAGAGTGCGATTACGATGTTCGGACACACCATTACGCTGAGGTGTTCCAGGCAGCGTGAGTTGTGAAACTATTCCACATTTTCTTAAGTGTGTACCAAATTCGTGACTCAAGTATTCTCCTCCACGATCTGATCGCAAAAACTTGATTTTTCTGTCACGTTGATTCTCAACCTCACTCTGAAATTCCTTGAACTTTTCAAAGGTTTCAGACTTGTGTTTCATTAAGTAGATATACCCATATCTACTCAAGTCATCAGTGAGGGTGAGAGCATAATGATAGCCACCACGAGCCTCAACACTCATTGGACCGGTATGTATGATTTCCAATAGGTTGGTTGCTCGCTCCATTGTTCCTGAGAACGGAGTCTTGGTCATCTTACCCATGAGGCATGGTTCGCACGTGTCAAATGATTCGTAATCAAGAGACTCTAAAAGTCCATCTGCATGGAGCTTCTTCATGCGTTTGACACCTATGTGACCAAGGCGGCAGTGCCACAAGTATGTGGGACTATCACTATCAACCTTACATCTTTTGGTATTCACACTATGAATATGTGTAGCATTACGCTTGAGATTCATTAAGAATAAACCATTCACCATAGGAGCATGACCATAAAACATATCTCTCATATAAATAGAACAACCATTATTCTCGGATTTAAATGAGTAGCCATCTCGAATTAAATGAGATCCTGAAACAATGTTCATGCTCAAAGCTGGTACTAAATAACAATTATTGAGGTTTAAAACTAATCCCGTGGGTAAATGTAGAGGTAGCGTGCCGACGGCGATCACATCGACCTTGGAACCATTCCCGATGCGCATCGCCACCTCGTCCTTCGCCAGTCTCCGTTTATTCCGCAGCTCCTGCTTTGAGTTACAAATGTGAGCAACTGCACCGGTATCAAATACCCAGGAGCTACTACAAGTACTAGTAAGGTACACATCAATTACATGTATATCACATATACCTTTCGTTTTGCCGGCCTTCTTGTCCGCTAAGTATTTGGGGCAGTTCCACTTCCAGTGACCACTTCCCTTGCAATAAAAACACTCAGTCTCGGGCTTGGGTCCATTCTTTGGCTTCTTCCCGGCAGCTTGCTTACCGGGCGCGGCAATTCCCTTGCCGTCCTTCTTGAAGTTCTTCTTACCCTTGCCTTTCTTGAACTTAGTGGTTTTATTCACCATCAACACTTGATGGTCCTTTTTGACTTCTACCTCTGCTGATTCCAGCATTGCAAATACTTCAGGAATGGTCTTTTCCATCCCCTGCATATTGAAGTTCATCACAAAGCTCTTGTAGCTTGGTGGAAGCGACTGGAGGATTCTGTTAATGACCGCGTCATCCGGGAGATTAACTCTCAGCTGAGTTAAGCGGTTATGTAACCCAGACATAGTGAGTATGTGCTCACTGACAGAACTATTTTCCTCCATCTTACAGCTGAAGAACTTGTCGGAGACTTCATATCTCTCGACCCGGGCATGAGCTTGGAAAACCATTTTCAGCTCTTCGAACATCTCATATGCTCCGTGTCGCTCAAAACGTTTTTGGAGCCCCGGTTCTAAGCTGTAAAGCATGCCGCACTGAACGAGGGAGTAATCATCAGCACATGCCTGCCAAGCATTCATAACGTCTTGGTTCTGTGGGACGGGTGCGTCACCTAGCGGTGCTAGTAGGACATAATCTTTCTTGGCAGCTATGAGGATGATCCTCAGGTTCCGGACCCAGTCCGTATAGTTGCTGCCATCGTCTTTCAGCTTGGTTTTCTCTAGGAACGCGTTGAAGTTGAGGACAATGTTGGCCATTTGATCTACAAGACATATTGTAAAGATTTTAGACTAAGTTCATGATAATTAAGTTCATCTAATCAAATTATATAATGAACTCCCACTTAGATAGACATCCCTCCACTCATCTAAGTATACCATGATCCGAGTTAACTAGGCCGTGTCCGATCATCACGTGAGACGGACTAGTCAACATCGGTGAACATCTTCATGTTGATCGTATCTTCTATACGACTCATGCTCGACCTTTCGGTCTTCTGTGTTCCGAGGCCATGTCTGTACATGCTAGGCTCGTCAAGTCAACCTAAGTGTTTGCATGTGTAAATCTGTCTTACACCCGTTGTATGTGAACATTGGAATCTATCACACCCGATCATCACGTGGTGCTTCGAAACAACGAACTGTTGCAACGGTGCACAGTTAGGGGGAACACTTTCTTGAAATTATTATGAGGGATCATCTTATTTAATACCGCCGTTCTAAGTAAACAAGATGCAAAAACATGATAAACATCACATACAATCAAATAATAATAGTGACATGATATGGCCAATATCACATAGCTCCTTTGATCTCCATCTTGGGGCTCCATGATCATCTTGTCACCGGCATGACACCATGATCTCCATCATCATGATCTCCATCATCGTGTCTCCATGAAGTTGCTCGCCAACTATTAATTCTACTACTATGGCTAACACATTTAGCAATAAAGTAAAGTAATTTACATGGCGTTTCTCAATGACACGCAGGTCATACAAAAATAAAGACAACTCCTATGGCTCCTGCCGGTTGTCATACTCATCGACATGCAAGTCGTGATTCCTATTACAAGAACATGATCTCATACATCACATATATATCATTCATCATTCATCATTCATCACAACTTTGGCCATATCACATCACAAATCACTTGCTGCAAAAACAAGTTAGACGTCCTCTAATTGTTGTTGCAAGTTTTACGTGGCTGCAAAAGGGTTCTAGCAAGAACGTTTTCTTACCTACGTAGTAGCCACAACGTGATTTGTCAACTTCTATTTACCCTTCATAAGGACCCTTTTCATCGAATCCGCTCCAACTAAAGTGGGAGAGACAGACACCCGCTAGCCACCTTATGCAACTAGTGCATGTCAGTCGGTGGAACCAGTCTCACGTAAGAGTATGTGTAAGGTCGGTCCGGGCCGCTTCATCCCACAATACCGCTGAAGCAAGATAAGATTGTAGCAGCAAGAAAGTTGACAACATCTACGCCTACAACAAATTGTGTTCTACTCGTGCAACAGAACTACGCATAGACCTAGCTCATGATGCCACTGTTGGGGAACGTTGCAGAAAACAAAAAATTTCCTACGGTTTCACCAAGATCCATCTATGAGTTCATCTAGCAACGAGTGATCGGATTGCATCTACATACCTTTGTAGATCACGCGCGGAAGCATTCAAGGACGGGGATGAGGAAGTCGTACTCGACGTGATCCAAATCACCGGAGATCCTAGCGCCGAACGGACGGCACCTCCGTGTTCAACACACGTACGGTCAGCGTGACGTCTCCTCCTTCTTGATCCAGCAAGGGGGGGAGGAGAGGTTGATGAAGATCTAGCAGCACGACAGCATGGTGGTGGATGCAGGGCGTCACCGCAGCAGGGCTTCGCCGTAGTACTGCGAGAGGGAGAGGTGAAGCAGGGGAGAGGGAGGCGCCAAGACTCAAGGTGTGGCTGCCCCATCCCTCCCCCCTTTATATAGGCTCCCCTAGGGGGGGCGTCGGACCTAGGAGATGGGATCTCCTAGGGGGGCGGCGGCCAAGGGTGGAGTAGCCCCCAAGGCAAGGTGGGGCGCCCCCCACCCCTAGGGTTCCAACCCTAGGTGCATGGGGTGGGCCTAGGGGGGCGCACCAGCCCATCATGGGTTGGTTCCCGTCCCCACTTTGGTCCATGGGGCCCTCCGGGATGGGTGGCCCCACCCGGTGAACCCCCAGGACCCTTCCGGTGGTCCCGGTACAATACCGGTGACCCCGAAACTCTCCCGATGGCCGAAACTGCACTTCCTATATATAATTCTTCACCTCCGGACCATTCCGGAACTCCTCGTGACGTCCAGGATCTCATCCGGGACTTCGAACAACTTTCGGGTTACTGCATATTCATATCTCTACAACCCTAGCGTCACCGAACCTTAAGTGTGTAGACCCTACGGGTTCGGGAGACATGTAGACATGACCGAGACGGCTCTCCGGTCAATAACCAACAGCGGGATCTGGATACCCATGTTGCCTCCCACATGCTCCTCGATGATCTCATCGGATGAACCACGATGTCGAGGATTCAAGCAACCCCGTATACAATTCCCTTTGTCAATCGGTATGTTACTTGCCCGAGATTCGATCGTCGGTATCCCAATACCTCGTTCAATCTCATTACCGGCAAGTCACTTTACTCGTACCGTAATGCATGATCCCGTGACCAGACACTTGGTCACTTTGAGCTTGTTATGATGATGCATTACCGAGTGGGCCCAGAGATACCTCTCCGTCATATGGAGTGACAAATCCCAGTCTTGATCCGTGTCAACCCAACAGACACTTTCGGAGATACCCGTAGTATACCTTTATAGTCACCCAGTTACGTTGTGACGTTTGGTATACCCAGAGCACTCCTACGGTATCTGGGAGTTACACGATCTCATGGTCTAAGGAAAAGATACTTGACATTGGAAAACTCTAGCAAACGAACTATACGATCTTGTGCTATGTTTAGGATTGGGTCTTGTCCATCACATCATTCTCCTAATGATGTGATCCCGTTATCAATGACATCCCCATGTCCATAGCCAGGAAACCATGACTATCTGTTGATCAACGAGCTAGTCAACTAGAGGCTCACTAGGGACACATTGTGGTCTATGTATTCACACATGTATTATGATTTCCGGATAATACAATTAAAGCATGAACAATAGACAATTATCATGAAGAAGGAAATATAATAATCATTTTATTATTGCCTCTAGGGCATATTTCCAACAGCTACGTACGCTTCGGCCAGGTGGGTCTCGACTGTCAGGCACTTCCTTGCCTGCGAAGATGTAGCTGGTGGGTCCCAGAAGTCAGGGGCAAAACATTTTTTTTTGCCCGGACACACTTCCTTGCGTGCGAAGATGTAGCTGGTGAGTCCCAGCAGTCAGGGGGAAACAATTTTTTCACGAAATACAGTGGCCCGTCCACTGGTCCCAGCTGTCAGGTGGAGGAATCATTATTTTCCGCGTAATAAGGAGGCACTTCCTTGCTGCGGCCGTGGACCCAGCTGTCAGCCTCTCCACGTACAGTCCACGTCCGATGGAAGTCATTCCTTGACCACGTTGACCACGCCGCGCCGAGAGCACCAGGGCGGTGGACGACAGCGAGGCCTAGGAAGGGGACGACACGGAGGCATGGAAGACTCGGCAGTTTTTTCCCACGCGGAGGGGAGTACGATTGTACGAGGGTTTACTGGTTCGTCTGCCGTCGCCGAAGAATAATAGCAGGTGTGGGTGAGTAGAGGGATGGCTAGGCCAGCGATGGGAGTACGGTCGGGCGGTGAGGCCTACGCGGCAACACGGCCGGTCGCGAGGAGGAGAGAGCAGGCAGTCCCGCCGGCCCTTGTTTGAGCGGCTGGAGGAGGAAGAGCAGAGATTGAAGAAGCACGACGGCCGTTGGATGGACATCCAACAGTCAGTGCTTGTGCGTCAACCTTTTTTTAGGAAAGCCTCAAATCATCTGTCATTATTTCTAATAATTTACAGCCCATTTGCTAATTCTTAAGGTTTTTTTGGAGCCCATATTCTTTTTGTTAGCATTACAGCCCATATTGTGGCAACGGTTAAAAAATTATACGAAATTTTGCATATTTCGGTGCGGTCCGAACTATTTTTAATCCCGAAATTTCGACTCACATTCAAACTGATTTTAAAAATAAATGTATATCAATATAAAATCCAACAAATTCTCCACGCATAAAAATTAATGTAATTTAAAATCTTGAAATGAAAATAAAGATATTTGAAACTAATTGCCGGTTTGATGTGTTTTAAAAATGTACAGCCCATTCCTCATTACAGATGGGCCATTTTCTCGGCCAGCCGAATGAAAGCTCTCCTCGTCTTGAAAGATTTGCAGCCCAACAAGCCTCACAAAGCGACTTACTTGGCAAATCACAAAAAACTATGATGTGGCCATGGACCCAGCTGTCAGCCTCTCCACGTACAGTACTCTTCCGATGGAAGTCAAGTTGACCACGCCGCGCGGAGAGCACCACAGCGGTGGACGACGGCGAGGCCTAGGAAGGGGACGACATGGCAGTGGAAGCCCGCGCGGAGAGGACTATGAGGGTTCACTAGTTCGGCTGCATTGTGAGGCCGCCGTCGCCGCAGGGCCTGGCCAGCGGTGGGAATAGTAGAGGGCGGTGAGGCCTCTGCGGCAGCACAGCCGGCCACGGGAGGCAGGAGCATGCGGCACGACCGGCGCTGCTTTGGGCGGCTGGAGCAAGAAGACCAGAGGTTGAAGAAGCACTACGGCCGTTGGATGGACATCGTACGGTCACTGGAGCTAGAATCGTTCATATTAACTAAGTTGACAAAGCCCTTCGTCCCCGTCAACTTAGTAGGCCCACAAGTCAGCCTCCCAGCAAGGTGGGTCCCAGCTAGCCGGGGGAGTATTCATTTTTTTGTGCGTAATAAGAAGGCACTTTCGGTGGGTCTGAGCTGACAGTGGGGGGAACTTTTTTTTGCGAAATACGGTGGCCCGTCCGGTGGGTCCCAGCAGTCAGGGGGAAATGATTTTTTTCACAAAATACTGGTGGCCCGTCCGGTGGGTCCCTGCTGTCAGGTGGAGGAATCATTATTTTCCGCGTAATAAGGAGGCACTTCCTTGCTGCCGCCGTGGACCCAGCTGTCAGCCTCTCCACGTATAGTCCACGTCTGATGGAAGTCGTTCCTTCCATGTTGACCACGCTGCGCCGAGAGCACCAGGGCGGTGGACGACGGCGAGGCCTTGGAAGGGGACGACGCGGAGCCGGTGAAGATGCAACAGTGGATGCCCACGCGGAGAGGAGTATGAGGGTTCACTTGTTCGGCTGCGGTGTGAGGCTGCCGTCGCCGCAGGGCCTAGCCAGCGGTGGGAATAGTAGGGGGTGGTGAGGCCTCCACGGCAGCACAGCCGTCCACAGGAGGCAGGAGCAGGCGACACGACTGGGCGCTGCTTTGGGCGGCTGGAGCAAGAAGACCAGAGGTTGAAGAAGCACTACAGCCGTTGGATGGACATCATACGGTCACTGCAGCTAGAATCGTTTATATTGACTAAGTTGACAAAGCCCTTGGTACGTCAACTTAGTAGGCCCACAGGTCAGCTTCCGAAATGGTGCGCCCCAGATGTCAGGGGGGGGGGGAATCATTTTTTGGGCGGGTGAAGCTAGAATATCCGAGATTGAAGAAGAAGCACGACATCCGTTGGATGGACATCCAACGGCCACTGCTGCTAGAACCGTGTGTTGATTATAAGTTGACAAAGCCTTGCATACACGTCAACTCTATTTTTTTAGGGGAGGCATCAACTTAGTAAGGCCAGAAGTGTGTGGCAGAGAACTTATAGCCCATTTGAGATTTGTAAGAATGTGTAGCCCATTTTTGAATTCTAATGGAATTTACTACAACCCATTTACAGTTTGTTAAAAGTACATCCCATTTCAACCAACTGTTCAAAACAGAATTCAATAAAATTTCCCACATTTTGATGGGATCCAAAATATTTTTATCCCGAAATTTCTAGTCAGATTAAATACAATTTCAATATAAATTTATATTACGTAAAAATCCAACGAAACATTGCGCTCGCAACAATTAATGAAATTAAAATATTCAATATCCAAAAATAATATTTTATAAAGTAATCACGTGTTTGGTGCATTTTTTTATAGTTACTGCCCAGTTTTTATAATTACATCCCATTTATTATTTCTTAAAGCCCATTTTCTTGCTAAGCCTAATGCATCCCTCCTAGGAAAGATTTGCAGCCCAGCGGGGCAGAGAATAACAACTTGACCTTGCCTGGGTATTCCTAAAAAAGTATAGCTGGGCTAGCCATTTTCAGCTTGAAAAAAAATTAATATCTGGGCTGGATATCTAGCCTGGGCTAGACGGGCCACAGCCCGCCTAGTTAATACCTGCAGCGATGTTTTCGTTGTTGTTCAGAGCAGAAAAATTAATATCTGGGCTAAACATCGAAAAATTCTGCAGTGCTCACACCTCAAAAACACAAATACTGCTCAAGCTGCTTGGTCCCAGCTGTCGGCCGCTTCTTGTGCAATTCTCTCGTTTATTGACTAGTACTACATAGGTTGACAATGGTGTGAGACCGTGATGTCAGGAAACCAGGGGGAAGCAAAATAAATAACTCCAGCGAGCGCTTCCACCTCTGCCTCGTTGTCTCCCGTGGAAACCCCTTTCCTCCCTTTTTTTGCTCGGGCAAGGACCAATGCATGCAGCACGTCCATGCGGTTATTAGGCAAGAAATAAAAGCACTTTGCATGCTATGAATTACGATGGCCTGCATGAGTAGCTAATAAGGCATCCTCTTAACTGCTGTGATTAAATGTTGTGTTTAGAAGAGAGAAATATTCTTCTTTTCCACCAATCTGCTTGCACCTAGGTCGTGATGCACCTTCTAATACGACTTATTCACCTAGACGGAGGGAGTATAGTTTTATACATATACATATATATATATATATATATATATATATATAATAAGGAGGCACTTGCGTACGTAGGCTACGGACCTGGTGGGTCCCCATTGTCATCCTCTCCAAGTAAAGTCGTCTCCTCGGCCGCGCACGCTTTCCGCCCGAAACAGTCAGCACCGCCCGCCCCGCTTCCCGGTGCAGGCGATTGCTCTGCCTTCAAATGACACAAGTGCCGTCCGTTTGTCCATCTGCCGCCCACATTAATGATACGCGGTTGCCGAGGTGGCTACTCCGGCGCCACACGTCCGTCCCTCCGCCCGCCCACCATAGCCGCAGTCATCCGCATCCATTCCCTTTCTCCTGTCCACACCACTACTGCCCACCATGGCTTCCTCGCGCTCCAGCGCTCTTCGAGACGAGCGGACGACGGACCACAAGGAGATGGCAGCCATTGCTGCCGACCGGCTGGCCGACAGGCAGCCGGAGGATGATGACGTCCCAATGGAGAACATGGTAGTCGACGATCCGGCGCCAACCCCCTCCTCCGCGCCATCCTCGCCGGTGCATTGCACCATGACCATCAGCGAGGCCCTTGCCCAATATATGGACAGTGTGAGGCAGATGCGTCAGGAGCAGTTCTGGGAGGCGCAGGCCGACGCCGCCTACAACCACCATCTCCTCCAGGAGCATCTGCAGGTGGAGGAGCAGATCACCACGGAGCGGGCGGAGCAGGAGGCGCTGCTCGACTTGTACCGCTCCGCCCGCAAGGGCCGCCTCGAGCGCTGTCGGGAGCGCATGCGGGTGGCGGAGGCTGCGGCCGCCTACAAAGAGGCTAGCAAAGAGGGCGATGAAGCGGGCGAGGCGTTGTTTGGCGAGACCGAGGATGAGGCAGAGGACAATGCTGGCTCCGACGAGTCCCCGCTCCGCTGGCATCGACGAGGCCCTGCTCCGTCGAGGCCTCGCGGCGCCAACAACGAGGCAGGGGACACTGCCGGCTCCGCCGAGGCCCCGCCCCACCAACAACGAGGCAGAGGACATCGCCGGCTCAGCCGAGGCCCCACCCTGCCAGCAACGCGGGGGAGGATTTCCATCGCTCCGCTGAGGCGCCGCCCGCCGGCAACGAGAAAGAGGACATCGGCGGCTCCGTCGAGGCCCCGCCCCGCTGCCAACGAGGCCGCGCCACACAGAAAACGAGGAAGAGTAGAACACGGTAGGTCGCCGCCGCTCGGGTCCAAGTAAGGCCATCGCTGCTACCCTCCTGTTGAAGCCAAGCTAGGCGGGTTGACCATTGATGGCCGGTTAGCTTCTTGGCAGCGACGTGGAGTTAGGGAGTTCTGCTGGAGAATAATGCTGCTTCTACTTAACTGCTGGTGCAATTGGCTGACTAACACATGGGCCCAACAGGCCACATGTCAGTTACATAACTGCACCTGCAGTTAAGTCACTGAAGCTTCTGTTCAGCTCAGCGGGACACATGTGGGTAGCTTCGGTTAATTAATTATACCTCCAGCGCACCCCTTTTTAGTTGAAGAATGTATGAAATATAATGAAATCTGGCATGTTTATATGAAATCCGACCGTGTATGAATGAATTTATTTCGATTAGTTCGAATTCCTGTATCACTGGCATTGGATGAACATGCAAAATAATATGTACTAGCATTATTCCCAGGGTGATCACCTCGTTTGCAGCAGTTTCACATGTACTCCCTCCGGTCCTTTCTAGTCTGCATACAACTTTTGTCTGCAGTCAAAGTATCTCTACTTTGACCAATCTTATACAAAAAAGTATGCACTTTCACAATGTGCAAAGTAAAAAGGAACAGAAGGAGTACAAAGAGTTTGAGCAGGTTTTTAGCGTTTCTGTACATTGCAATCAAACACATAGGCCTGGCAATTCATAGAGAACATTCAAAACTATCGATGATTATGCATCTCAGCGACTCACATGTCAGAGGCAATATTTACTTCACAACTAAAGAATAAAGAAAAAAATTATCGACGCTGCTGACAGCAAGGGCGTCCCATTCAAAAATATCAAACACATGTCTTGCTAAAATCAATGAGCAAAATTTGACAAGGTTGTCCCATTCCAAAATATCAAATGCCTACGATTGTGGAATGGGCAGGGTTTGCCATCAGTTCGGACATTGACATGGCACCTCGTGCTAAATAAACCAGCTGTTCTTTTTGTGCAGTTCCACCAAAATCAACCAACTTCGCGCGTAGCTTGTATGATTTCGCCCTTATATGTTGCAACGCCTTGAACTTATCGACACCTCCTTTCTTGTGGTGGAAATGAATTATTCGATGTATTCATGAACATTTTGTGCAGTTCCCATTGAAATCAAGCTGAGCACCCCTGTTTGCACAAATACAAAAAAGTGATTAGTATAGAGCAAACTGTACTATGAATTGACAGTTTCAACAGGCACATACATGGTCCATGTAGAGCACACTTTTAGAAAAATGGAACTCACTAGAAAGAATCCTAAAACAACATTGTACTCACGCATCACAGCAAAAATGGAGATTTTGTCAGTCCTTCTGAGTTGAAGTTAGTTTGGTCTTGTGGGGAGTAATGTAACCATCCTTCAACTGCTCCTTCTGATGATAAGATAGACAGGGCTTCTTCATCCTGGCATAATCGGAACTAGTCACTTCACGTACTCCATATTCTTCTTCAGAGGAAGATGATCCTGTTGTGCAAAGACAAGAGGACTACTAAATGCTAGCATCACTGTTTGCTCGAAAAAAAGGAAAGGAAATATTTAAAACAACACAGATGAAGCACTTCTCAAGGACAATACCACTTTTTCATGACAGCACCGGGAGTTGATTTTTGTTTTTCTTCCCCTTGTTCTTCCCATTCATCACTTGGTTCAATAACAAACAAGCTTCGCCTTCAATGTAAGATTTGGCATGTCAATTAGGGAGCACAAGTATAGTACTAAACTTAATTTTCTGATGAAAGTGGCAAAATACAGGCCAGCAGTTGTGAAATATCCTTATCTTACCTCAATGGGATATTACGGTGCACATACAGATTGGAGGTCTTGTCTCCATTTGTGCAGTTCGCTAAAATCAAGCAACATTATCATACAAGTAGCACAACATATGAATGCACACTGCAGAATCATGTGAAAGAAGGCTAGTACTGACCTCTCATGATGCGGAATTCAAACAACTCACAAGAAGAAGATCTGAACCAAATTCGCCTTAACGGATAGGAAGTAAGATCTCCTCTTGTGCAGTTCCACTAAGATCAAGCAATCAAGCAACGTTGTCAGTGTGACATTTTGGTTGAAGTGCACAAAACACTCTTAAAACAAAAGTGTTTTGTGCAGTGCAACAAAAGGTCACAATGGCAACAAGGTGAAGCAGATAACCCTGTTTACACAGAGGTGCAAAGGAAACAATTAGTGGTCAATAACGGTGGATGACACACAAGCCAACAAAAAGAAGCATATACCTTATCTAAATGGGAAAGAAAGCAAGACAGTAGCATTTCTCAAACGGTGGCATTGATTAATATTAACATAGGGATTATATTAACAATAAAATTCATTAAACATGTAATTTGCTTTTAACTGTGGCATTGCATCAATTTTCCAGCGACATTATTAGAGGGTGTTTGTTTACAGGGACATTTGGGTGTAGGGACTAAAAAAACTCCGTGTCAGTCCCATCTAAACCAAAGAGGAGGGACTTTTAGGGACTAAAAGTGGGCATTTGGGACTAAAGAAAGAAGACCCCGAGGGAGTCTTTTTGGGACTTTTTCCAACAGTTTCCCCTGCCACGCATCGCACCTTGTCTCTATTAGGGCATGAGCAATGGTGGCAGCACCTTGGTGCTGCCCCAGCCCATCCACCTAGGCAACTCAAATTATTTTTATTTTTTTCATCCAGCTAGAGAATATAAGCCGATGCCTCAGGGTCGTCATCTCCTTGCTTTCTTTTCTCTCCCTTTCCCATTGTGGTCATTTGCATTCTCTTTTTCCTCTACCTTTCCCTCTCTCTCCTTTCTTTTTCTTCTTTTGCTCATGAAGCACCCGGCTCCCCTGCAAGCTACCGTCCGAGGCTAGGACTGACACCCGAGCCTAGTTGGCATGCGGGGCACCCGGCTGAAGCCACCCGTTGGCCATGCTCTTAGTTCATTACTAGGGGTAACATGGTCTTTTAGCATGTCATTTAATAACCTCTAGTCCATGTTTAGTCCCTGGAACCCAGCAGGTAGGGACTAGGGAGTTTTTAACCAAACAGGGCCTTAGATTAACAACAACTAATGAGTTGCACGGGACAGTGGATGCACCAGCACCATGTGCATCTACCGATGTACTGTGGTCATGCACAGTCTGTTGCAACAAAGAACAAGCAACCAAGGAGCATATTTGTGTTGGTCCTAGTTTTGTTATCTTTACACGCCTTTCCCTATGTGGGTGCAGCAAATCTAGTCCTGCTCAAACTCTACAGCCTTGTCCCTTCCTTTCCTTTTTGAACTAGTACTTTCGCCCCTTCCTTTCCTCTTTGAACCACGTCCTAGATTTATGTGATACAACTTTACCCACTACTTTCCCCCATCCCTTTCCTCTTTGAACCACGTCCTAGATTAATGCTATACAACTTTCCCCCTTCATTTCCTCTTTGAACCACATCCTAGATTCATGCTATATACAACTTTTCCCACTACTTTCCCCCACTCCTTTCCTCTTTGAACCACGTCCTAGACTCATGGTATACATGCAGCTAGAGCAATGCATGTGGAGTAAGTAAATTATACCTTAAGGTTCTTGGGGCGTGGTTCGGTGGGCGACGGGACGGCGGCGAGGAAGAAGGGGTCAAAGGCCCTCCCGCGCCGCCGCTGGGTGGAAAATGAACAGCTGCGTCGGTAGTCCCTCGCCGACGGCGACAGTGTTAAGCCTCCTTCCCTTCTCGACGGACGGATCCTGCCGGCTCTTTGAGCAGCAATGAGGGGAGAGAGAGGCCAACGAAGTCTTGTTTAGATCTGGAGAGGGCGAGAGAGTGCGAAGAGAGCAACTACAAGCGCTGAGGCTCCAGCGGGAGAGGGCGAGAGAGTGAGCGAACAGGCTAACCAGCTACACAACCCTTCCGTTATGTTCAACGAGAGGGAAATAACCTTTTATACATTCCTGCATTTGTGTGACAAGCATGCCGTGTGTTTTTTGTGTGTGTGGGAGTCATTGGGATTTCAATCATAATCGTGTCATGTGGCTTTGGTGGTAAGACTATCCACAGTGGTGCGAAAATAATGCAGCCTTAGTCACCTTACCTCTCTCCACGTAGTACGTTGGGTCCCACCAGTCAGAGGGTGAAACAAACAAATTAATAAGAAAATTAAAAGCGCCAGCGGTGTATCTTACCTCACACATCTCGCTACTGCTCGGGAACACTGTCCAATTGATCCCTTTGTTCGCTCACATACTATTTTAAGTGAATCCTTATTATAACATGCACACAAATTTTGGCCACTTGTATTCGACTTAAGTCAGTGTGCCACCGTATCTCGTATACTTACTGCTCCCTCCATCTAGGTGTAATAAGTCACGTTAGAAGGTGCAACGGGACCAAGGTGCGTGTGTGCGTGCGCGCGCGCGCGCATGTGTGTGTGTGTGTGTTTAACACCATGTGTGTGTTAGAGAGAGCGACAAATCGACCTACTCCTACAGAGATGTTGTGTAGTGTACAATTTTAGCCGCGAGAGTCGGTGCATCCTCTCATTTCCGGGCGTGTCCGGTAGGGACATGCGGACAGCTGCCACGCCCGCTCCTGACCAGCCTGGCCCACCCAAAGCCCCTCCATCACCGCCGCGCGCTTCCCGCCCGAAACGGTCAGCGCCGCTCCAAAGAATCAGTGCCGCATTCATGCCCGGGCAGAGCGGACGCGACCTCTCACTGGCGCAAGAGTGATGGTTGCTTCGTCCGTCCAACTTACTGCTGGGTCTATGTGATTTGACGGCTCATTGGTCTTTATTACTGAGGTGGTAGGACTGCTGGATGTCCCACGCTTTCGGCGAAAGGAGGTATACTACTACTACTAGATTACAATTTTCTCCATTCTTACAGCGGAGGCGTGCAAGAGTAGTGAAAACACGCAGGCTCAGTGATTACATGGCCCACCTCACACTACTATCACCGTGCGACACCTAACTCTTTACATAGTACTCCCTCCATTCCTAAATATTACTAGATGAGTCCCCACGCGTTGGCGCGGAACAGTGGTATATCTCTTTGCACAAAATTATCGATTTCATAGAACAAAAAAAACTCTATAACCGCATGACAAATGTGGTAGCCAAACTAAATAAACTCCCATCATCATTTAGATCATCCCACGTAAGGAAAAAAGATGAGCCAACTCCTGAACTCCTACTACATAATGGGATTATATTTTCTTTTTGACATGTTAATGGGACTTAAAAGCTCACTTACATGCATGCTACCGGTGCATTCTTGCATGCAGACATGTTGATGTGATTTAAAACCCACCCACATGCATGTGGCACGGTATTTCTGCATGCTTGCATGTGGCTTAGTGCGGAGCCTCTCAACGTCAAGATCAGATGGCTATTATGGACTGATTTACTTCATCTAACGGCTACATCAATTTTGATGACGTGGCTCAAGGAGAGGATAGAGAATTCCTAGTAGTGGGGGATAGCTATTACTAGTAGATATAAGTCTTTGTAGAGATTCCACTACATACGGAACAAAATGAATGAATCTACACTTAAAATGCATCTATATACATCCACATGTGGTTCATGGTGAAATCTCTACAAAGACTTATATTTAGGAACGGAGGAAGTACTAGTATAGTACGTACTGTAATTTATCAGCGAGATAAATTTGTACAATGCTATGAAGCTTCCAGCTTCTATTACATGTATCTTGCGTCCAAGGTTGCCCGTTGCAACATTTCATCAAATACAAAGGAGACTAACATGCATGCTATTGCATCTCAATGATTGACAGATCATAGCAAATATGTACTCCCTCCGTTCCAAAATAAGTTTCTCAACTTTGTGCAAACTTTAGTACAAAGTTGTACTACTACTAAAGTTGACACTTATTTTGGAACAGAGGCAGCTAAAGAAAAAACGATCCATGCAGTCCCTAGCCCTTGAACCGTGAACCCTGACCAGGCTTCAATTTGCTGGCAACGTTCGACCTTCCTAATAAATTAAGTTTGCAACCTTTTGACCATCGAATCATTTTGTGCAGTTTCACCAAAATTGAGATGAGCATCCCTGTGGCAAAGAAATTGAACAAGCGTGATTAGAATAAGATTACTGGGACTAGTTGATGAGACATAAACTCATCACAAATACAGTACGTAGAAGCCAGTAGAGGTATGTGCGGGGCAAAGAAGTAGAGAAATATCCACAGGGAGTGATGTGGGTAGCTGGAGCAGTGGTGCAAGCCGACTGTAAAGGGAGTTGTACCTGAGGGACGTAGCTCAACCTTGAGGAGGGTGGCGGGAGGCGGCAACTACCCACGTTATGGCAGTGAGCAAGGGACGAAGGCAACCTCACCGGCTTTGTGAGAGAGAACGGCGGGGACCCCTGATCGGGACGTGCCGACAGTGGGTTTTCACCGTCGGTGATGGCCACCGCATCTACACTAAGCATCCACCCCTTCCCCAAGCGGACGTGATCCGCCGGGATGTTAGAGATGTGGCCACAGTCGTTTTGTGCGAGAGAGTGTGAAGAGAGCAACCCCAGCAAGCAAACGTGTAGGCTGGCCCATCCTGACTATGTACTCCTTTTCTCTCCATATGAACCTATCATATTGCGTACGTGCCACTGAAGAAAAAAAATTTATTTATAAATGACGCGGCACCTACTACTCGTTCTCCTATAACCTTGCGCTTGGCATATCCAAAATATTGACCTTGCGCTTGGCTCTTCGCCTCTTTGGGAGGTCGAGCAATAATGGTAGTGCAGTATATATTGTTCTGGCTAAAAGAGACCGAATGAATTGTTCCACGTCCACCACGTGGGCGAGGGTCGAGGGGCGAGGGAGAGTGCTACATACGGAGCAAAATGAGTGAATCTACACTCTAAAATACGTCTATATACATCAGTGTTTGGAGTATGTACTAGTAGTTCATATTGAAATCTACTCCCTCTGTCCCAAAATTCTTGTCTTAAATTTGTCTAAATCCGGATGTATCAAGTCACGTTTTAGTATTAGATACATCCGTATCTAGATGAATTTAATACAAGAATGTTGGTATGGAGGGAGTACTAAAGGACATATATATTCCAAACAATATGATATAATCTCTATAACCAAGGTAGTAGGGACAAGGAGTAAACGGAGGGAGTAGTAAATTTTTCTCCTCGTCCTGCAAGCCACCGCGCGCATGGGTGAGGGAGCGGGCGTAAGGCGTAGTTAGCAAGCTTCACCTCATCCTGCGAGCCACCGCGCCCGTGGGCGGGGGAGACAGCGTACTAAGCAAGCTTCTCCTCGTTCTGCGAGTTGACGGGACACATCAGAAGTACTCCAGTGTATAGAGCCTTGCCTCTAAGGTAGGCCCCACATGGTTTGCCTCTTTTTTTAACAAAACACGTCAAGTCGCAATTTGTTTGTTCACCCGTGGTAGACGATCCTCCCTCCACCAAGTGGACAACCAGTACACGTGCCAAATTACCACGTGGGCTGCCTTTTTCATACAGAAATGAGCTCCACCGTGTACCCGCACGGGTGTGGTTGGGAAAGAGACGGGAGTACGTGCGCCGTGCATGCACCTCTTCTCTTCGTGCATGTTCCCCACCTACGTGGGTGTGTGAGAGAGATAGAAACCGCGTTCGTGAGTGTTTTTTGTT
>NC_041390.1:570869472-570883403 GCF_002162155.2 Triticum dicoccoides | reverse complement strand
AGAGCCATCGAAATTGTGTGTGTGTACAAGTCAAAGATATAGGGCGACTGGCCTACCGGAACGTTAGAGGGAACACGTCAAGTTTGTGTGTGGCAGGGAGACATGACTAGAGCGCTCAATGTATCGGTGTGTGTGGGGGGAGGGGGTGGTGGGAGGGGTAGGCAGAGGCCTAACTATAGAGGTAGAACGACTCGTATATGTGTTGAGAAGGAGAGACCCAGCTATGTCTTGAGGGAGATCGGTCGACATCCATACATAACTGAAGGACGGGAAATATGATGGGAGAGAGATAGAGGAGAGGGAGAGGGAGGGAGAGGGAGGGAGAGGAGTAGAGTGCTGGATGGGTGATGGAGTTGCTTCTCGAAGATGGTGGGAGAGGCCTACTAGACAAACTGAGGGTGGAACTGCAATGTTATCAATAAGAGCGGGGATGTGTTTCTGTGTGTGCCTGTGCGTGATAGATCTGTCGGGACACATCCATGGATGATGAAGGGGAACCATGTGTTTGGTAAGCAAACCTAACTAGATCGGTAGATCAATTGTTGTTTGTCGGAGGAAGGGAGAGACACAACTAATGAGGTAGATCGATTGATGTGTGGGTAAAAACGAGTTATAAGGACCTAGCTAGCTATATGTATAGCGAGAGATCGGTCGGTGTACGTCCATTTGTTAGAGGCTAATAAGGCCCAGTGAGACGGATAGACATAGAGAATGGAGCTAGGAGGTGGTGCGAGAGGCCCAACTACTAGCTAGATAGGGGGAGGAGTGTGCGATTGTGAGAGAGCGATGAAAAGAGGGGCGAGAGTTTACACGTGTGTCTGACCATATGAGAGACACGAGGCAAGGACACATAAAGGAGGAGATTGAAGGTGTGTTTGTATGTTGTAGGTAGGCATCGCTGGAGAGGTTTATCGATTGGTGTGTGTCGGAAAGGAGTTGTGGAGACTCTGGGAGAACGACCTAAAGAAAAAAATGAATGTGCCCGATGGATAGAATGCCGAGGGAGGGGGAGGGTGAGGAGGGCATGTGCATGCACGAGAGAAAGTTAGTGGTAGCTACAAAGGTTAGAGGATTGTGTGGGTGTAAGAGACTAACAAAGATCATAATTTGATATGAAAGCGGATTCATATATTTGAATAGGAGATCATAGTATTTTAAACATTGCATGCATGAATATAGTGGTGATACACGTGCTGTGCACATGTTATACCATAATGTGATAATGCATGGTGTTTGCAACTCACAGCTAAATGTCGAACAATCTAAACCATACTATACATCAAACAATCTTACATTTTATTTGAATTTGTGATAATGTGTGGCATTTGCAGCTTACAACTAAATATCGAACAATCTAAACAATACTATATATCGAACATTCTCACATTTTATTTGAATTTGTGGTAATGTGTGGTGTTTGCAACTCACATCTAAATACTTGCGTATCGGGCGGGGCACCATACATAATGTGATAAACACATTATACATATGAGACATGGTTTAGATTATGAAGATCTAGCTAGAGCTAGAAATGTAATGTGATTTGAAATCAAAATAAAGTGGATTCAAAAAATCTAGTTCGAGTTCATATAGTACACATAGTTCATATGTAACTCGAGACTAATCATATGGTGTGCTGTGAAGATAATACACAGACGATGGTTTAACTTGACAATAATGATGATTGTAGATCTTATTAAAACAGAGAAACGAATTCAAATGCTTTGACTTCACAACAATCATTACTGTAGATCTTATTCAAATAGAGAAATGAATTCAAATTTAGTTCATATTGAAGCGGTAGTATATACGTTTGGAATGCACTAAAACATTCATTTGAGTAGTAGGTTGCATGCATTATACACGCAGCGAAATATTTTAATTGAACATAACATGAATTCAAAGTTTTGAATGACATTTGTAGGGCGCATTGATTTGGTACAGTACACGTTAGGCTTGTCCGGAAATTTCAACCCGCGCCTTGTTAGCCCGAAATATTTAAGATATATCTTTGTCTCGTTGTGCTCCGACAACTCCCTCCATCTCAACCCGCGCCTTGCTATTCCGAAATTACAACGCGCGTGAAAACTCCCACCTCCTATGAAATCCCGACAAGCAAAATGCCCGTGGTACCCCTAAACCGAAAGAACCGCCTCAAATCGGTGGGGGTACTTTCGTAACTTACCCCGCATTTCGGACAAGCGCGTCTCTAAGCCATGGTTCCCCACTGCCATCCCATCCGCCCACCCATTCGTACACCAAGGCCGCGAAAACCCGCGACGAAACTCCACACCCTGCTCCGTCTGCCACCCAGCCGGAGCCTCTTCCCCGACGACGTCGTCCACAGCAACACCTCGACGTCCCTCATCCACCATACCGGATGAGGATCCGTCGTCGATCTCATCGTCCCGCCGGTTCAGCCACACCGTCCTCCACCTCCAAGGAGCTGCCCCGATGTTCTCCTCGTCTTTTGCGCCACCTCCATTCCCACACCACCGTCTTCACCCGCACCACCGGAAGAGCATCATCATCATCGTTTCCTCGGATGAAGCTGCGGCCTAATCGGCGCCACCAAAGAGGTTGCACACTAATCGCCGCATTTTCTTCTTGATTCGATCTCACAGTGCTGCCGGCGCTCGGTCCCGAGCCGACACGGCACGGCTCCATCCACGGCGGCGTCGCCAGCCACTTCCTCCACGGCGTCGCTCCCTCGGCGGCGACGTCCACATCAGTAGGACCTGCTGCTGCTTTAGCTCTCGCTCGTGCTGCTGCTCTGCTCTTGCTCTCGGTCCCCTGCCTGGTATGCTCTTGCTATTGCTCTTGCTCGCGCTGCTGCTCTCGCTCTTGCTCTTGCTTGCGATGCTGCTCTGATTTAGCTACACTTCACTCCGATGCCGCCGGGGTAAAGGAAGAACCAGCCGCAGCGGGGAGCGAGGCTCACCGGAGAGGTACCCCACTATCTATCTTAGGGTTCAGGATGGGGGCGGTGGTCGCCGGCGGTGGCGGGGCGGTGGCGGGGCGGTGGCGTGGGGATCGCCGGAGAAAAAGCTCGGCACGGGGGGCCTAGAGGGATGGCCGGGGCGGTGGTGGACCGGCGGTGGGGAGTGTTTTCGGGGCGGGCAGGGCGGTGCACCGCGGGCGGCGGGGGGCTGCTGTTTGGCCGACTCAGGGGGGTGGAGGTTGAAGATGAACCGCAGGCCCTTAATTTCGTATCCAACGGCTGCAAAATCGACTGACCAGAGATGAAAAAGTCAGTCGACCAATGTGTAGCCTCATCTTGCTAGTGCGTCCAGTTTCGACAGCAAAATTCAGCTTCGACAGCAAAATTCAGTTTCGACAGTTAAGTTCAGTTTCGATAGTTAAGTTCAGTTTCGACAGTTAAATTCAGTTTTGACAGTTAAGTTCAGAGATGAGCGGCTGATGTATTTTACATCTAGCACTTTGTGGTTATGTATTTTACGTCATGTATTGGAGATGCTATTATAATTCCACTCAGGTTAACGTTGTTCGATGCCTCTCTTGTCCTGCTTCGGCCTCGACGTCGTACAACTCACCGGAGCTGCTCCAACGATGAAACCCTCCATCACAGCGGAGCAGTACCTCGGGCTCCATCTCTAGACGCCTAAGATCTTCTTCCCCTCCTCCGACAGCCAAGTCAACCGGAGCATCCTCACCGGCCAACTCAATCACGCTGAGATCGACATGGCTTCGCCAAAGAGGTTGTACACTTGTTGCATCTCTTTTTTACTCTACATGTTATATATATTGTCCACTGAGCACACGGATCTGTTCCTTTAGTGTCTCCTTGAAAGAAAAAACGTAGGAATTTTAATTTTCACTTGTCCTCCTTTTCAAATTCCTATTCATGAAGCACAAGACTAAGAGATAGTAGCATAATAGCATTATAATCGTACATTTTCTTGTGGTTTGACTTAATCTCACCATGCTTCTTTGCATCCCATGATCTTCCAATTGTTGTGAATCAAACACCTAGATTGACAGAAATCCCGTGTTTTAAAATTCTCTGTTTTGCACGTGCATTCCTATCCTATTCCTGTCTATTTCCTATCCCTGCATTGTTGTAATCCTCCAATTCAAACGAGCCCTTACAGAATTACTTCTCTTAGAGATAGTTGTCAAAGAAAACCTTGCGTGGTTTGTCCCGCTCCTGCTGCGCCGTCATCCACCCCAGCTCAGCTGCTCCAACGACAGAAGGGTCCAGCACAGCATGGATCCGACCTCTAGACTGTCTTTCGCCGCCTCAGATCTTCTTCCCCGCCGCTGGCAGCCATGAAAACTGCACTACCATCATCAACCGAGCAGATGACCTTGAGGACTACACGGGTCCGCAAGAGAGGTCGCACTCTTTCGTGTCTGCTTACGTTATGCATCGCTTAATATTACATGCTACTTTATCGTCCTGTTCACCGATTAGACTCTGAGTCAGCTCCAAAAACTAATGGTCAAACTTGAGTTTTTAAATGGTTCTGGGGTACATATCGGGGCCGCTATCAATAGTATCTATCTACTATCTGGTTAATCTCCGGTGTCTACTATGAGTTTCATGTTGGGTGGGAAACAAACAATAAAGAAGCCATTATCTGTATTTTTTTAACTGAAGCCATTCTCTGCCTGCTATTATTGGTTTTGGGTCTATCCACAGGTTGCTACCATCACTCTGGATTTCTGCATGCACTCCTTACATAATCTCACTATGTTTTATTCCTATGCATGATAGTTATTGTAAACAATGGAACTGAACATGTAGAGCAAAAGAGACGAGCCTTGTCTGGCAATAAATTTTCATGCAGACGTCGCTCCATGGTAGGCGCAAAGGCAGCCCCCCTCCATGCATTTCGGATTGTAATCGAGAGGAAGATATCTGTTCTGAGGGGGATTCAGAAGGAGAAGACAACTCCTATTTACCCCCTGAGGTCTTCGCTCTAACTTGGCATGCTGATGGTTGTTATATCATGCATATGGTGTCTTGCATTGCTTACTTTATACATCAAATATGTCATCTGCTTAGTTTAGACATCCTTTGTGCGAAGGCCATCTGTTTAGTTTATTCATTGTTTATGTGAATTATGCAACGCCATCTTGTTTAGCCAGGCATCATATATGTGAATTTTGCAATGCCATCCTGCTTAGCCAGTCATCTTATATGTAAATTATATCAGGCCATCCTTTTTTTTGTTACATATTACATTTGTCAGCAATGTTATTACATTCAACTGCTCTTCGTGTGCATCAGCCATTTGACACGGTGATGGCAAATTCTAGAGTGAAAACAAGGTCATCAGAGCAGACTATGCTATCTGACGAAGCGCATATCTCGCTGGTTATGGATAGCTCTGAAGGAAATATGCCCTAGAGACAATAATAAAGTTATTATTTATTTCCTTATATCATGATAAAAGTTTATTATTCATGCTAGAATTGTATTAACCGGAAACATAATACATGTGTGAATACATAGACAAACAGAGTGTCACTAGTATGCCTCTACTTGACTAGCTCGTTAATCAAAGATGGTTATGTTTCCTAACCATGGACAAAGAGTTGTCATTTGATTAACGGGATCACATCATTAGTTGAATGATCTGATTGACATGACCCATTCCATTAGCTTAGCACCCAATCGTTTAGTATGTTGCTATTGCTTTCTTCATGACTTATACATGTTCCTATGACTATGAAATTATGCAACTCCCGTTTGCTGGAGGAACACTTTGTGTGCTATCAAACGTCACAACGTAACTGGGTGATTATAAAGGAGCTCTACAGGTGTCTCCAAAGGTACATGTTGGGTTGGCGTATTTCGAGATTAGGATTTGTCACTCCAATTGTCAGAGAGGTATCTCTGGGCCCTCTTGGTAATGCACATCACTGAAGCCTTGCAAGCATTGTAACTAATGAGTTAGTTGCAGGATGATGTATTACGGAATGAGTAAAGAGACTTGCTGGTAACGAGATTGAACTAGGTATTGGATACCGACGATCGAATCTCGGGCAAGTAACATACCGATGACAAAGGGAACAACGTATGTTGTTATGCAGTCTGACCGATAAAAGATCTTCGTAGAATATGTAGGAGACAATATGAGCATCCAGGTTCCGCTATTGGTTATTGACCAGAGACGTGTCTCGGTCATGTCTACGTTGTTCTCGAACCCGTAGGGTCCGCATGCTTAAGGTTACGATGACAGTTATATTATGAGTTTATGCATTTTGATGTACCGAAGTTTTTTTGGAGTCCCGGATGTGATCACAGACATGACGAGGAGTCTCGAAATGGTTGAGACATAAAGATTGATATATTGGAAGCCTATATTTGGATATCGGAAGCGTTCCGGGTGAAATCAGGATTTTACCGGATTGCCGGGAGGTTACCGAAACCCCCCGGGAGGTATATGGGCCTTAGTGGGCCTTAGTGGGAGATAGGAGAGGTGGCCAGGGATGGGCCGCGTGCCCCTCCCCCCTTAGTCCGAATAGGACAAGGAGAGAGGGGGCCGGCGCCCCCCTTCCTTCTCTCTCTCTTTCCCCCCTTCACGAATCCTATTCCAACTAGGAAAGGGGGGAGTCCTACTCCCGGAGGGAGTAGGACTCCTCCTAGCGCGCCCTATGATGGCCGGCCGGCCGACCCTCCTTTGAGGCTTTATATACGGAGACAAGGGGCACCCCTAGAGACATAAGTTGATCCACGTGATCATATTCTTAGCCGTGTGCGGTGCCCCCTTCCACCATAGTCCTCAATAATATTGTAGCGGTGCTTAGGCGAAGCCCTGCGACGGTAGAACATCAAGATCGTCACCACGCCGTCGTGCTGATGGAACTCTTCCCCGACACTTTGCTGGATCGGAGTCCGGGGATCGTCATCGAGCTGAACGTGTGCTAGAACTCGGAGGTGCCGTAGTTTCGGTGCTTGATCGGTCGGGCCGTGGAGACGTACGACTACATCAACCAAGTTAATGCTTCCGTTGTCGATCTACAAGGGTACGTAGATCACACTCTCCCCCTCTCGTTGCTATGCATCACCATGATCTTGCATGTGCGTAGGAATTTTTTTGAAATTACTACGAAACCCAACAGTGGCATCCGAGCCTAGGTTTTATATGTTGATGTTATATGCACGAGTAGAACACAAGTGAGTTGTGGGCGATATAAGTCATACTGCTTACCAGCATGTCATACATTGGTTCGGCGGTATTGTTGGACGAAGCGGCCCGGACCGATATTACGCGTACGCTTACGCGAGACCGGTTCTCCCGACGTGCTTTGCACAAAGGTGGCTAGCGGGTGACAGTTTCTCCAACTTTAGTTGAACCGCGTGTGGCTACGCCCGGTCCTTGCGAAGGTTAAAACATCACCAACTTGACAAACTATCATTGTGGTTTTGATGCGTAGGTAAGATTGGTTCTTGCTTAAAGCCCGTAGCAGCCACGTAAAACTTGCAACAACAAAGTAGAGGACGTCTAACTTGTTTTTGCAGGGCATGTTGTGATGTGATATGGTCAAGACATGATGCTAAATTTTATTGTATGAGATGATCATGTTTTGTAACCGAGTTATCGGCAACTGGCAGGAGCCATATGGTTGTTGCTTTATCGTATGCAATGCAATCGCGCTGTAATGCTTTACTTTATCACTAAGCGGTAGCGATAGTCGTGGAAGCATAAGATTGGCGAGACGACAATGATGCTACGATGGAGATCAAGGTGTCGCGCCGGTGATGATGGTGATCACGACGGTGCTTCGAAGATGGAGATCACAAGCACAAGATGATGATGTCCATATCATATCACTTATATTGATTGCATGTGATGTTTATCTTTTATGCATCTTATCTTGCTTTGATTGACGGTAGCATTATAAGATGATCTCTCACCAATTATCAAGAAGTGTTCTCCCTGAGTATGCACCGTTGTGAAAGTTCTTCGTGCTGAGACACCACGTGATGATCGGGTGTGATAGGCTCTATGTTCAAATAAAACGGGTGCAAAACAGTTGCACACGCGGAATACTCAGGTTATACTTGAAGAGCCAAGCATATACAGATATGGCCTCGGAACACGGAGACCGAAAGGTTGAGTGTGAATCATATAGTAGATATGATCAACATAGTGATGTTCACCAATGAAACTACTCCATCTCACGTGATGATCGGACATGGTTTAGTTGATTTGGATCACGTGATCACTTAGAGGATTAGAGGGATGTCTATCTAAGTGGGAGTTCTTAAGTAATATGATTAAATTGAACTTAAATTTATCATGAACTTATTCCTGGTAGTATTTTGCAAATCATGTTGTAGATCAATAGCTCGCGTTGTTGCTTCCATGTGTTTATTTTGATATGTTCCTAGAGAAAATTGTGTTGAAAATGTTAGTAGCAAAAATGCAGATTCGATCCGTAAATCTGAGGTTTATCCTCATTGCTGCACAGAAGAATTATGTCCTTAATGCACCGCTAGGTGACGGACCTATTGCAGGTGCAGATGCAGACATTATGAATGTTTGGCTAGCTCAATATGATGAGTACTTGATAGTTTAGTGCACCATGCTTAATGGCTTAGAATCGGGACTTCAAAGATGTTTTTGAACGTCATGGACCATATGAGATGTTCCAGGAGTTGAAGTTATTATTTCAAGCAAATACCCGAGTTGAGAGATATGAAGTCTCCAACAAGTTCTATAGCTAAAAGATGGAGGAGAATCGCTCAACTAGTGAGCATGTGCTCAGATTGTCTGGGTACTACAATCGCTTGAATCAAGTGGGAGTTAATCTTCCAGATAAAATAGTGATTGACAAAATTCTCTAGTCACCATCACCAAGTTAGTAGAACTTCATGATGAACTATATTATGCAAGGGATGACGAAAACAACTCCCAAGCTTTTCATGGTGATGAAATCAATGAAGGTAGAAATCAAGAAAGAGCATCAAGTGTTGATGGTTGACAAGACCACTAGTTTCAAGAAAAAGGGCAAAGGGAAGAAGGGGAACTTCAAGAAGAACGGCAAGCAAGTTGATGCTCAAGTGAAGAAGCCCAAGTCTGGTCCTAAGCCTGAGACTAAGTGCTTCTACTGCAAAGGGACTGGTCACGGGAAGCAGAACTACCCCAAGTGATTGGCGGATAAGAAGGATGGCAAAGTGAACATAAGTATATTTGATATACATGTTATTGATGTGTACTTTACTAGTGTTTATAGAAACCCCTCAATATTTGATACTAGTTCAGTTGCTAAGAGTAGTAACTCAAAATGGGAGTTGCAAAATGAACAGAGACTAGTTAAGGGTGAAGTGACGATGTGTGTTGGAAGTGGTTCCAAGATTGATATGATCATCATCACACACTCCTTATACTTTCGGGATTAGTGTTAAACCTAAATAAGTGTTATTTGGTGTTTGCGTTGAGCATGAATATGATTTGATCATGTTTATTGCAATACGGTTATTCATTTAAGTTAGAGAATAATTGTTGTTCTGATTACATGAATAAAACCTTATATGGTTACACACCCAATGAAAATGGTTCATTGAATCTTGATCGTAGTGATACACATAATCATAATATTGAAACCAAAAGATGCAAAGTTAATAATGATAGTGCAACTTATTTGTGGCACTGCCGTTTAGGTCATATTGGTGTAAAGCGCATGAAGAAACTCCATGCTGATGGGCTTTTGGGATCACTTGATTATGAATCAGTTGATGCTTGCGAACCATGCCTCATGGGCAAGATGACTAAGACTCTGTTCTTCGGAACAATGGAGCGAGCAACAGATTTGTTGGAAATCATACATACTGATGTATGTGGTCCGATGAATATTGAGGCTCGCGACAGGTATCATTATTTTCTGATCTTCACAGATGATTTGAGCAGATATGAGCATATCTACTTGATGAAACACAAGTCTGAAACATTTGAAAAGTTCAAAGAATTTCAGAGTGAAGTGGAGAATCATCGTAACAAAAATAAAAGTTTCTACGATATGATCGCAGAAGTAAAATATTTGAGTTACGAGTTTGGCCTTCAGTTAAAAACAATGTGAAATAGTTTCACTACTCACGCCACCTGGAACACCACAGTGTAATGGTGTGTCCGAACATCATAACCGTACTTTATTATATATGGTGCGATCTATGATATCTCTTACCGATCTACCACTATCATTTTGGGGTTATGCATTAAAGACAGCTGCATTCACGTTTAAAAGGGCACCATCTAAATCCGTTGAGATGACACAATCTGAACTGTGGTTTGGCAAGAAACCAAAGTTGTCATTTCTTAAAGTTTGGGATTGTGATGCTTATATGAAAAAGTTTCATCCTGATAAGCTCAAACCCAAATCGGAGAAATATGTCTTCATAGGATACCCAAAGGAGACTATTGGGTACACCTTCTATCACAAATCCGAAGGCAAGTCATTTGTTGCTAAGAATGGATCCTTTCTAAAGAAGGAGTTTTTCTCGAAAGAAGTGAGTGGGAGGAAAGTAGAAAAGTTGATAAGGTAATTGTACCTTTTCCCTTATTGGAAAATAGTTTATCACAGAAATCCGTTCTTGTGACTACTACACCAATTAGTGAGGAAGCTAATGATGATGATCATGTAACTTCAGATCAAGTTACTACCGAATCTCATAGGTAAACCAGAGTGAGATCTGCACCAGAGTGGTATGGTAATCCTGTTCTGGAAGTCATGTTACTAGACCATGACGAACTTGCGAACTATGAGGAAGCGATGATGAGCCCAGATTCCACAAAATGGCTTGAGGCCATGAAATCTGAGATGGAATCCATGTATGAGAACAAAGTATGGACTTTGGTTGACTTGCCCGATGATCGGCAAGCCATAGAAAATAAATGGATCTTCAAGAGGAAGACGGACGCTGATAGTAGTGTTACTATCTACAAAAACTAGAATTGTCGCAAAAGGTTTTCGACAAGTTCAAGGTGTTGACTACGATGAGAGTTTCTCACTCGTATCTATGCTTAAATCTGTCCGAATCATGTTAGCAATTGCCACATTTTATGAAATCTGGCAAATGGATAACAAAACTGCAATCCTTAATGGATTTCTTAAAGAAGAGTTGTATATGATGCAACCAAAAGTTTTTGTCAATCCTAAAGGTGTTAACAAAATATGCAAACTCCAGCGATCCATCTATGGACTGGTGTAAGCATCTCGGAGTTGGAATATACGCTTTGATAAGTTGATCAAAGCATATAGTTTTATACAGACTTGCGGTGAAGCCTGTATTTACAAGAAAGTGAGTGGGAGCACTACATCATTTCTGATAAGTATATGTGAATGACATATTGTTGATCGGAAATAATGTAGAATTATTCTGCAAAGCATAAAGGAGTGTTTGAAAGGAGTTTTTCAAAGAAAGACCTCGGTGAAGTTGCTTACATATTGAGCATCAAGATCTATAGAGATAGATCAAGACGCTTGATAAGGTTTTTCAATAAATACATACCTTGACAAGATTTTGAAGTAGTTCAAAATGGAACAGTCAAAGAAAGAGTTTCTTGCCTATGTTACAAGGTGTGAAATTGAGTAAGACTCAAAGCCCGACCACGGCAGAAGATAGAAAGAGAATGAATGTCATTCCCTATGCCTTGGTCATAGGTTCTATAAAGTATGCCATGCTGTGTACCAGATCTATTGTATACCCTACCACTAAGTTTGGCAAGGGAGTACAATAGTGATCTAGGAGTAGATCACTGGACATCGGTCAAAATTATCCTTAGTGGAATAAGGATATGTTTCTCGATTATGGAAGTGAAAAAAGGTTCGTCGTAAAGGGTTATGCCGATGCAAGTTTTGACACTAATCTAGATGAATCTAAGTCTCAATCTAGATACATATTGAAAGTGGGAGAAATTAGCTAGAGTAGCTCCGTGCAGAGCATTGTTGACATAAATATTTGCAAAATACTTACGGATCTGAATATAACAGACCCGGTGACTAAAATTATCTCACAAGCAAAACATGATCACACCTTAGTACTCTTTGGGTGTTAATCACATAGCGATGTGAACTAGATTACTGACTCTAGTAAACCCTTTGGGTGTTGGTCACATATCGATGTGGACTATGGGTGTTAATCACATGGTGATGTGAACTATTGCTATTAAATCACATGACGATGTGAACTAGATTATTGACTCTAGTGCAAGTGGGAGACTGAAGGAAATATGCCCTAGAGGCAATAATAAAGTTATTATTTATTTCCTTATATCATGATAAAAGTTTATTATTCATGCTAGAATTGTATTAACCGGAAACATAATAGATGTGTGAATACATAGACAAATAGAGTGTCACTAGTATGCCTCTACTTGACTAGCTCGTTAATCAAAGATGGTTATGTTTCCTAACCATGGACAAAGAGTTGTCATTTGATTAACGGGATCACATCATTAGTTGAATGATCTGATTGACATGACCCATTCCATTAGCTTAGCACCCGATCGTTTAGTATGTTGCTATTGCTTTCTTCATGACTTATACATGTTCCTATGACTATGAGATTATGCAACTCCCGTTTGCTGGAGGAACACTTTGTGTGCTACCAAACGTCACAACGTAACTGGGTGATTATAAAGGAGCTCTACAGGTGTCTCCAAAGGTACATGTTGGGTTGGCGTATTTCGAGATTAGGATTTGTCACTCCAATTGTCGGAGAGGTATCTCTGGGCTCTCTCGGTAATGCACATCACTGAAGCCTTGCAAGCATTGCAACTAATGAGTTAGTTGCGGGATGATGTATTACGGAACGAGTAAAGAGACTTGCCAGTAACGAGATTGAACTAGGTATTGGATACAGACGATCGAATCTCGGGCAAGTAACATACCGATGACAAAGGGAACAACGTATGTTGTTATGCGGTCTGACCGATAAAAGATCTTCATAGAATATGTAGGAGCCAATATGAGCATCCAGGTTCCGCTATTGGTTATTGACCGGAGACGTGTCTCGGTCATGTCTACATTGTTCTCGAACCCGTAAGGTCCGCACGCTTAAGGTTACGATGACATTTATATTATGAGTTTATGCATTTTGATGTACCGAAGTTTGTTCGGAGTCCCGGATGTGATCACGGACATGACGAGGAGTCTCAAAATGGTCGAGACATAAAGATTGATATATTGGAAGCCTATATTTGGATATCGGAAGCGTTCCCGGTGAAATCGGGATTTTACCGGATTACCGGGAGGTTACCGGAACCCCCCGGGAGGTATATGGGCCTTAGTGGGCCTTAGTGGGAGATAGGAGAGGTGGCCAGGGATGGGCCGCGCGCCCCTCCCCCCCTTAGTCCGAATAGGACAAGGAGAGAGGGGGCCGGCACCCCCCTTCCTTCTCTCTCTCTTTCCCCCCTTCACGAATCCTATTCCAACTAGGAAAGGGGGGGAGTCCTACTCCCGGAGGGAGTATGACTCCTCCTGGCGCGCCCTATGATGGCCGGCCGGCCCCCCTCCTTTGAGGCTTTATATACGGAGACAAGGGGCACCCCTAGAGACGCAAGTTGATCCACGTGATCATATTCTTAGCCGTGTGCGGTGCCCCCTTCCACCATAGTCCTCGATAATATTGTAGCGGTGCTTAGGCGAAGCCCTGCGACGGTAGAACATCAAGATCGTAACCATACCGTCGTGCTGACGGAACTCTTCCCCGACACTTTGCTGGATCGGAGTCCGAGGATCGTCATCGAGCTGAACGTGTGCTAGAACTCGGAGGTGCCGTAGTTTCGGTGCTTGATCGGTCGGGCCGTGGAGACGTACGACTACATCAACCAAGTTAACGCTTCCGTTGTCGATCTACAAGGGTACGTAGATCACACTCTCCCCCTCTCGTTGCTATGCATCACCATGATCTTGCGTGTGCGTAGGAATTTTTTTGAAATTACTACGAAACCCAACAA
>NC_041390.1:570859103-570869026 GCF_002162155.2 Triticum dicoccoides | reverse complement strand
AGGTGTATGCTCTAACTTGGCAGGGTTATGTTGCTCATATCGTGTGTATGGTGTCTCGCATTGCTATGTCATTTGATTAGTTTAGACATGCTTTGTGTGAATGCCACCTGTTCAGTGTCTAATTACCATATATGTGAATTATGCATTGCCATCTTGTTGCAAGACATTATATATGTGAATTATACAATGCTATCTTGTTGCAAAGGCATTATATATTTGAATTATGCAATGCCATGATGTATAGCCAATCATCATGTATGTGAATTATATCATGCTATCATTTTTTTGTATTACATGTTCCATTTGGCAACAACGTTTTTATATTCAACTACTCTTCCTGTGCATCAGCCATTTGAAGCGGTGATGGAAGTATCTGGAATGAAAACAAGGTATTCAGAGCAGACAATGCTACCCGCTGAAGCAGACATCTTGCTGGTTACAGAGAGCTCCTCAGAGGAGGATTCAAAGACTAATGACCAGTCCTATTTCCCCCCTGAGGTCTATGCTCAAACTTGGCAGGGTTATATTACCCATGTCATGCATGTTGTCTTGCATTGCTTAGTTTTTACATCATATATGGATTGCCATCTGCTTAATTGCTTACTATATAAATCATATATTTGAATTATATCATGCCATCATGTTTACATAGTACATACACATCATCTATCTGAATTATGGCATGGCAACCCATTTAATAAAAACATCATATAGTTATATCATCTCATCCTGTTTAGTGTTTACAGTCATCATATTTTGAATTATGGCATTCTATCCATGAATGTATGTGAATTATGGCATGCCAACCTATTTAATAAACACATTATATAGTTATGTCATGTCATCCTGTTTACATAGTCTCATATTTTGAACTATGTCTTTCCATCTTTTTTAGTTAGCCATCATAATGTGAAATTGTGTCATGCTATCCTGTTTAGTTAGCCATCATATATGTGAAATTGTGTCATGCTATCCTGTTTGGTTAGACAACATAAATATGAATTATTTCATGCCCTCTTTTATTCTGCACTATCCATTGCACCTGTCTAGCACACAATGTCTATACTTTCAATTACTTTTCTTGTTTATCAGCCATTTGAATTGGAGAGCGTGATGGCAGTATCTAAGGGAGTAACAACACGGTCTTCAGAAAAGATAGTGCTACCAGTTGATGCAGATAGAACCACGGTTGTACTTGCCCAAGGACCAGATCCACCACACATAACCCAGACTCTCGCAGATTGTACCCCTACCCAGTTGGACAGAGAACCAGCTACACCCCTTCTAACCCCAACCCCGGCAGATAGTAACCCAGTTCCAGTTGACACAACACCGTCTCCACCACAGAGCACCCAAACACGAGCAGTTAGTAAGGGAACTGCAGTGCCCAAAGCACGATGACCGCCACTCCGAATCCCAACTCAACGCTTAAAGGAGAAGAATATTTGTTCTCAGGTCAGGTTCTGTAGCTATGGTTCATACTCCTTTGCTCTTGCATGACTGTATTTACTCATACCAACTATTTTCAAATTTGAAGGATGGAACTGAAACTCCAATGGCGCAACAGGTATGTTTTAAACATGTTTCTTTAACTGGTTTGCTGTTGTAACCTGCTCTATGTTGATTTCAGTTTCAATTGAATAAACAGTTATGTTCTCATGTCATGCACATTACAAGTGTTGTTATTGCTCTATAGTTACCCACACTTATATTTTATCTATTCTGCTTTGTCTTGAACAAATATTATTTGAACTATTTGAACTGTGTCTCTATCTTGATTTGGCAACAAAAACTAGAATGGTATAGACCATAAAGTGACCATGGTACATAGATATATGTTTGTTTCATGCTATTATCCTGTCCACTTTACTACTGAACTCATTTACCAAAATGAGTTTCATATACAACATGGTAAACATGTGATGTGTCTACTTGTTTCTCTTTTAGAATGCGGACAAAATATTGGAGAACAGTACCGCGTTATCCAATGGTAAAGGAAGTAATGCAGATAATGTTCAAGATAGTGAGACATCCCTGTTGGTCTCCAAGAAAGCTGATAAAAACTATCTTGACGACAGTGAGGGAACCCAAAAGTCATGTCTTGTTGTAGTGTTCGAGTTACTGGCCACTACTGCTGGCACAAGTTCTTCGAACTCGCTGCCTGAATCAGTTCGTCTTCTTGAGTCTCAACTTCAAGTTGAAAGACATCGATCAGATGTGCTGCGACAGGAAGCTGAAGGATTGAGGAAGTCCCTGCAGAATTCAGATGCATATTTTCTGGTGCAACAACAAGCGCTGGAGGATTTAAGCGCCAAACAAGAGAAAGTTAATAAGCTTGCTAAGCATCTTGCCAGCATTATGGGTACCCAGGATATTGTTTCTTGAGATCTTCTGAAGTGGTTTCAGTTCTGGATTTGTTTTGCTATGGCGTTTATTTGCGCTGGTCGCCAACTTTGACAACCAGTGTATATGATATGCTGCTTTGTTCCTTATATTTGCACTGGTGGCGAACTTTGATGCCCAGTGGATGTAATATGTGTAATAGCCGTGATAGCCTGGCGTTAGTTGCTTGCTTATTTATTTCCTTGTTGTCTTGTTTATTTGTTTGCTTGTAGTCATTGCAGTTCTTATTCCGCGGTTAGCTAGTGGCTGCAATAACCTATTTTTTAAAACTAGGCCACAATAACCATGGGCTAATATTTACTGTAGTGACACTGGGCCTCCTACTAGCCATAGAAACAGTGGGCCATCTACAGGCCGTAGAAACAATGAGCCTTCTACAGTCCGTAGAAACAATGGGCCTTCTGTAGGCCGTATTATCAATGGGCCTTATACGGGCCGTATAATCGATTGGCCAAACATGGGCCAAACAGACCGCATTATGGCCGTAAACGGGCTAGAGTTGGAATCGTCCGTTCATGGGCCGACCATAACGGGCCGTCGTTAATAGGCCGTATTTGATGACGCTATGAAATCGGCCCAACGCATTAACGGACCACAAACGGGCCGACTATAACCACGGGCTGAATTTGGCCCACAAGCAGAAAATGACAGTAACGGGCGGTAAGTAAACGAATGCTGGAAATGAGCCCAAGAATAAATGGGCTCTGAGAAGGCCGAAAGATAACATGGGCTGGAAACGGCCCAACGGAATAACGGGCCGTTAATGGGCATAAAGTTATACACTGTTCATTACGGGCCAGTTTCACCACGGGCCGTTAATGGGTGTAAAGTGATACACTGTTCATTACGGCATAGTTTCACCACAGGCCGTTAGTAGGCCAAGAGTTATATAGGGCCTCATATGGGCCGAAAGACGTCATGGGCCATACATGGGCCAGAAGTGAAAACGGGCTGGAATCATATTGGATGGCCCAGATGACGCTACTGGGCCTAATTCGGATAGGGTGTAACGGGCCTTGGGTTAGCAAGTTGTAAATGGGCTATATTCGAACAGGCCGTTAACAGGATTTCCATGGGCCGGCCCGCCGGCTTTTGACCAAGTCAAACGGGCCGGCCTTTTCACAGGAATGGGCCTCTGTTGGGCCGTGCCATGTGTCGACGTATCATAGGCGCCTTCCATCCAATGAGTGGTTGACATCTGTCCCAATGGTGAGCCGACACGTGTTTCCTCCAGCCAATGATGATTTTACATGTGGAAAATCCCCATTGGTCGGGGCTGTTAACGGGTTATCGGATCCAAAACCCGACCCGATAGCTTAACGATGTTCCGTTACGGTGGATGCCACATGTTAGTCACCCTTGACGAAAGCACTTCTGTGACGCGTGATTTATCGTCATGGAAGTGGACACTTCTGTGATGATAATTTTGGTAATGTCATGGAACACTTCTACGACAGCACAGGTATGACTATCTTGATTCTGTCATGAATTTGTCATGGGTGTACATGCATGACAAAAAAAGGGACCTACTGTGACAAACACGTATCATCACGGAAGTGTATTTTTTTTGTAGTGACTCCCGGGGAACGAGACCGAGCTGCAGCCACAGGAAGGTGAGCGCGTTCTCCTCGCTACTCACGTCGACTGCGGGTTTTCCTTGCCTCCCCACCCCTTCTTTCGAGGTTTCTTGAACTTCTTTGGGGTGCAACTCCACCACTTTACCCCGAACTCCATCGTGTATCTTGTTGCTTTCATGTCCATGTGTGAGAACTTCCTGGGCTGTTGGCCACACTGGGGCCTCTTCAAACACATATTCATGTGCCGTTCTCAGACGGTCAAGAAGGCCAACCCGAGTGACGAGAGGACGCAGGTGATCCGGATGTGCGGGGGCCTTGGAATTCAGATGAGGAGTAAAAGTACTTTCCCAGCCATGATCCTTCCTGAGTCGGTCCGAGGGTGGCAGTTGACCTGGTTCTACTGCAAGGACCAGCCGACTCCGGGTCAATCAACTGGACTTCCCCCCTTTTCCATGGCTCGAGTGGAGAAGCCCTCTGCTTTGAAAGTGATCCCAGAGGAGAAGGCACAAGTGAAAGTGCTGGTTGAGCGAGTAGTTCAGCTTGTCCGTGATGGGGTAACCGGTATGGATCTGTTGGAGGTCTTCCTCAGGCGATGCATCCAACCACTTCAAGCTCGTGACCATCCGATGTGGATGTATTCGGGCACTGAGGACACCACTCGGATCCATCCAGAAGAAGTCGACGAAGCTATGTTGGAAGGGTGGCTGAAGAGTATTACCGACAACAAAGACAACCCCAGGGGATCCCGGAGGATTCCTCCACTCAACAACTCGTACGAAACTGACAAGGTATGCCTCCAAATAGTCGAGTGTCCTCTTGATTCATCAAGTAGTTGTTTGTTGTCATCCGACTGACTCCTATCTTGGTTGTTGTCTTCCAGGCCCTGACTGAGATGTACTCGATGCCTAACGGAGAACAGGAACAAGACTCGGAGGAGGAGGCGAGTGGAGGCGAAAGCGGCGAGTGGCACTCGGACGAGGAGGATGGTGAGGAGAGCAGCGACCCGAGTGACGAAAAAGAAGTTGACTCACCTCCTCGTAGAGAGAAAAGGTCCAAGCACGCTCATGACCCAGAAAGCCTCCACGCCACGGAGGCCGCACCGACTGGGCAGTCTTCAAAGCGACCTCGGACGTCCTCTCAAGTGCCGACTGAGAAGACACTGAAGCACTCGAAAATTGCACCTCCTCCAGCTCCAAAACCACCGAAGGCTGCGTCATCCAAACCTCTGAAGGCTTTGCCCAAGATCAAAATGGTCATTCCTACTATCTGCGGGTAATAATCTGACCTGACTCTTTGGTTAACTCGGTGTAACAAACGTGATCGACTGAATATTGAAATTTGCAGAGCTGCCACCTCTAGGACTTCCACTCGCCAGTATGAGGACGAGGACATGGAAGATGCAGTCACCTCCAAACCGGGTACAATTCTCGTGATCTTGCTCTCGATTGTATGGTCGATTAAATTCCGATGACTCATCCAGGGTCGGCTGATTTCTTTGCAGCCCCTCCCAATGTCATTGAGCTTCCGAATGATGACGAGGACGTGCCGCTTAGGCCCGGGAAGAAGAAGGCAATAGCTAGCAAGACGTCCCAGTCAGAGCCGGTGTCGGAGCGGGTAGTTCAATAGCTCGCAGATGCGAGCAAGGTTTCTGTAACCTTTGCTGGCCCAGTGTCGAGTGCGCGTCCCGTATCGTCGACTGCACCAGAGCTTGTTTCAACCATCCAACTTCATGCCTCAGATCTCCAAGCCGCTGCGTCTGGACCATCCGTCCCCTTCTTTGCCACTCATCATGTTTCAGAAAGCCAGTCAAAGGCCGCTGCGGAGGCCATTCGTCAGGCTGGCATAATGATGGAGCGGGTGAAGGCGGTGCACAAAAACAGTCAGGCTGCTTATGACGCCAGCGCGGCTCTTTGAGCCAATGTCCAGGTAAGTCAACTTCCGACTGAACTTGCTCTTTTAGGATATGCTACCCGAATGTTTTCCTTCGCGCAATCTTTTATTGCCTTGCACTTTGAGATTGTACACCCACTGGGTGCTTTATCATCCTCTCTTTTTTTTGTACTCGGCCTGGGCGGACCAGCCGAGTGGGATCCGAACCAGTGGGGGCACGCCAAGTGCACCCACTGGGTGTAGTCCCTGAGACCGCAGTCGACTGCTGGCAGTCAGTTGGGGTCTGAGCACTTCCTTTTTTACTCGGCCTAGGCAGACCAGCCGAGTGGAATCTGAACCAGTGGGGGCACGCCAAGTGCACCCACTGGGTGTAGTCCCCGAGACCGCAGCCGTCTGCTGGCAGTCGGTTGGGGTCTGAGTAGTCTTGAAGTTTTATTCACTCGGAAGTAAATAATCTTTGATCTTGTCGATTGATATGTCTTTTACTCACTGTAGAAATCTTGTACGCTTATCTCCAAGTTCGCCGAATTTGAGGAAAAGCAGAGGCAACTCAACCTTGACCTGGAGTTGGCTCAACAGAACTTAAAGAAGGCTCAAGATGAAGTTGCTGGTACGGAAGGTAACGGCCTGTCGACTGCTTATCTTGACCATCCTTCAAGTTATCTCTTCATTCTGCTGTTTGATCTAAATGTGTGTTTTGTAGAGAAAATGAGGCTAGCCCTGGAGAAGAAGGACTTGGACCTCACAGCCGCATAGAAGGAGGCTCAGGAGAAGACTGTCCTTGTTGACCAGAAAATGGCTTCGGTCGGAGCGCTAGAGGAGGAAATCAACAAGTTGAAGTCGTCTCTCAGTGAATCCAATCGAGAAGCGACTCGCCTGAAAAAAGATAAAGTGGCTCTGAACGACTAGCTGGAAAGCATGACTTGTAGGAGGAACGATTTGGAGGCTTATCTGAAAGCTCTCGCCAAGAAACTCTTTCTTATGCTCGAAGTATCCCCTTTTACCTGACTGTTTTACTGTTTGCAAGTTAGTCCTGGCTAGTCGACTCATTAACTCCTTGACTTTGAAGAAATATGCCAAAACTTTGAAGAGGAGACTGGAGGGATCGAGACGGGCTTGGACCCTATCCTTTCTCCAGTCGGCGACGAGGCTGCCATGAATGTGCTTCGACTGGAATCCCGCGTCGCCAGTATTACAAGTTATCTTGCCCGTCTGAAGGTGGCAGTTTCACGCATCGACTCATCGCTCTAGCCAAGGGCAACGCTCCAGAATGATCTCGAGTCTCTGATGGCTCGACTCAATGAGGTCCCTGGTCGAGTGCAGGAATGGAAGAAGTCCTCTGCCTGATGTGGTGCTGACGTGGCTCTGTCACTGGTCAGGGTCCACTGCAAAGAAGCTCGCGAAGAGAAGCTGGCGGCGATCAAGGTCGCCAACACAAAAAGGCACGACTTCCAGTCCTTGCTACCACTTGAGCACTGCGTTGGTTTTCCCTGAAGAGGAAGGTATGATGCAGCAAAGTAGCGTAAGTATTTCCCTCAGTTTTTGAGAACCAAGGTATCAATCCAGTAGGAGGCTACGCACGAGTCCCTCGCACCTGCACAAAACAAATAAATCCTCGCAACCAACACGATAAGGGGTTGTCAATCCCTACACGACCACTTACAAGAGTGAGATCTGATAGATATGATAAGATAATATTTTTGGTATTTTTATGATAAAGATGCAAAGTAAAATAAAAGCAAAGTAAAAAAAGCAAAGGAAATTACTAAGTATTGGAAGATTAATATGATGAAGATAGACCCGGGGGCCATAGATTTCACTAGTGGCTTCTCTCAAGAGCATAGATATTCTACGGTGGGTGAACGCATTGTTGTTGAGCAATTAACAGAATTGAGCATAGTTATGAGAATATCTAGGTATGATCATGTATATAGGCATCACGTCCGAGACAAGTAGACCGACTCCTGCCTACATCTACTACTATTACTCCACTCATCGACTGCTATCTAGCATGCATCTAGAGTATTAAGTTAATGAAAACAGAGTAACACCTTAAGCAAGATGACATGATGTAGAGGGATAAACTCATGCAATATGATGAAAACCCCATCTTGTTATCCTCGATGGCAACAATACAATACGTGCCTTGCTGCCCCTACTGTCACTGGGAAAGGACACCGCAAGATTGAACCCAAAGCTAAGCACTTCTCCCATTGCAAGAAATATCAATCTAGTAGGCCAAACCAAACTGATAATTCGAAGAGACTTGCAAAGATAACAAATCATACATAAAAGAATTCAGAGAAGATTCAAATATTGTTCATGGATAGACTTGATCATAAACCCACAATTCATCGGTCTCAACAAACACACCGCAAAAAGAAGATTACATCGAATAGATCTCCACAAGAGAGGGGGAGAACATTGTATTTAGATCCAAAAAGAGAGAAGAAGCCATCTAGCTAATAACTATGGACCCGTAGGTCTGAGGTAAACTACTCACACTTCATCGGAGGGGCTATGGTGATGATGTAGAAGCCCTCTGTGATCGATGCCCCCTTCGGCGGAGCTCCGGAACAGGCCCCAAGATGGGATCTCGTGGATACAGAAAGTTGTGGCGGTGGAATTAGGGTTTTGGCTCCGTATCTGATCGTTTGGGGGTACGTAGGTATATATAGGAGGAAGGAGTACGTCGGTGGAGCAACAGGGGGCCCATGAGGGCGGAGGGCGCGCCTGGGGGGTAGGCGCGCCCCCTACCTCGTGGCCTCCTCCTTTGTTTCTTGACGCGGGGTCCAAGTCTCCTGGATCATGTTTGGTGAGAAAATCACGTTCCCGAAGGTTTCATTCTGTTTGGACTCTGTTTGATATTCCTTTTCTTCGAAACCCTAAAAATAGGCAAAAAAAATAGCAATTCTGGGCTGGGCCTCCGGTTAATAGGTTAGTCCCAAAAATAATATAAAAGTGGATAATAAAGCCCAATAATGTCCAAAACAGTAGATAATATAGCATGGAGCAATCAAAAATTATAGATACGTTGGAGACGTATCAGTCCTTCATGGAGACTTTCGTTGCTGCTTCCACTCGGATCGCTAACGGGATTGATTTGGACGAGTTCGTCGAGCCTGCAAGTCCTCCTCCTACCGAGTGAACAAACTTGATACTTAAGCTTGCTTTAAATTTGCCTCGGAATGCCGAGTGGTTTTTCTAACCGTTAAACTCCTTCGCGCCTGATGCCCGAGTACTTTTATCTCCATCCTGAAATTTTTGAGATTTTATCTGATCTTTGTTTATCTTCTGCATGTGCTTGCGTTTGCCTTTGAGTGGAACTCATTCTTCACTCGGAATATTCTTTGAAATGCAACTCTGAGGGAGATATCCTAGTCGATCTGCACCTCGTCATCCTTGTGGATAGGGATGGAGCGGACATTGTACTTATGGCGCAGCTCTGTGGAGAGGTTTGGAGTTGACCTGCACCTCGTCGTCCTTGTAGATAGGGATGGAGTGGACATTGTACTTGTGGCGCAGCTCCGTGGAGAGGCTTGCAGTCGACCTGCACCTCGTCGTCCTCGCGGATAGGGATGGAGCGCACATTGTACTTGTGGCGCAGCTCCGTGGAGAGGATTGCAGTCGACCTGCACCTCGTCATCCTTGCGGATATGGATGGAGCGGGCATTGTACTTGTAGCGCAACTCCATGGGGAGGATCGTAGTCGACCTGCACCTCGTCATCCTTGTGGATAGGGATGGGTTTTCAACTTAGGCGAGTACTAGACTGCAGCTAAGCCCCCGAGTGTGAGGTTTGCTCATCACTCAGTAGGATTTTTTCAACTTAGGCGAGCACTGGGCTGCAGCTAAGCCCCCGAGTGTGAGGTTTGCTCATCACTCAGTAGGATTTTTGAAACTTAGGCGAGTACTGGACTGCATCTAAGCCCCCGAGTGAGAGGCTTGCTCATCACTCAGTAGGATTTTTTCAACTTAGGCGAGTACTGGACTGCAGCTAAGCCCCTGAGTGAGAGGCTTGCTCATCACTTGGTAGGATTTTTGAAACTTAGGC
>NC_041390.1:570820458-570858674 GCF_002162155.2 Triticum dicoccoides | reverse complement strand
TGCTCATCACTCGATAGATTTTTTCAACTTAGGCGAGTACTGGACTGCAGCTAAGCCCCCGAGTGAGAGGCTTGCTCATCACTCGGTAGGATTTTTGAAACTTAGGCGAGTACTGGACTGCAGCAAAGCCCCCGAGTGAGAGGCTTGCTCATCACTCGGTAGGATTTTTTCAAATTAGGCGAGTACTGGACTGCAGCTAAGCCCCCGAGTGAGAGGCTTGCTCATCACTCGGTAGGATTTTTTTAACTTAGGTGAGCACTGGCTGAAGCTAAGCCCCCGAGTGAGAGGCTTGCTCATCACTCGGTAGGATTTTTTAAAACTTAGGCGAAACAGATTCGCAGCTAAGCCCCCGAGTAAGAGGCTTGCCCATCACTCGGTAGGATTTTTTAAAACTTAGGAGAAACGGATTCGTAGCTAAGCCACCCACTGGGGGATTTCAGAAAAAAAACGTAAGCAATCGACAATCATTTTTAGAAGACTGTAAAAACTCTTGTCTTTGATAAACAAACTACAAAGGTGCTTCTTATTACATCCCAATAGACCGAGTGCTTAAGTATAAAAGGGGCGGAGCAGCTCCGCATTCCAAGCGTGCGGCTCGTCTTTCTTATGCTCGACGTTGTAGAGGTGGTATGCTCCATTGTGGAGCACTCTGGTGACAATGAAGGGGCCTTCCCAGGCAGGAGCAAGCTTGTGAGGTTTCTGCTGATCCACTCGGAGAACCAAGTCTCCCTCTTGAAATGCTCGACCCCTCACGTTTCTGGCATGGAATCGACGCAGGTCTTGCTGATAGATGGTTGATCGGATCAAGGCCATCTCTCTTTCTTCTTCTAGGATATTGACTGCATCTTGCCGTGCCTGTTCTGCTTCTTCTTCTGAGAAAAGCTCGACTCGGGGCACATTGTGGAGCAAGCCACTCGGAAGTACAGCTTTGGCTCCATAAACCAAGAAAAAGGGGGTTCTGCCAGTCGACCAATTGGGAGTTGTCCTCAATCCCCACAATACCGATGGAAGTTCATCGACCCAAGCTCCTAATGTGTGTTTGAGGTCACACATCAGTCGGGATTTTAGTCCTTTGAGAATCAATCCATTTTCTCTTTCAGCTTGCCCATTCGACTGGGGGTGGGCGACTGAGGCATAGTCGACTCGAGTACCTTGGAAAGCAACACCCCTTAAGACCTTATTCTAATAACACTTCCTCTTATTCTGATAACACCCGTACACTCGCCCACCTGAACAGAACAAAAACAAAACAGCCCACCCCACCCACCTCCACCCACGCGCACCCCACTCCCCACCTTCTCCTTGATCCCCCACCCCACCTTCTCCCTGCACCGGCGTCTCCCAGCAAGCCACCGCCCCAGCCATAACCCCCCTGGCGCGGCGCCCCCCACCTTAACTATAAATCAAGAACCCAAAATGGAATCAAGAACCCATTACACTTCCTCTTATTCTACGTACTAATTACATATAAGTAATAACCATTGAGAAAATGGAATCAAGAACCCAAAATAAATCTTAACCAGATGTCTTCCATCTAGAAATTGCAGTTGGCCACCCACTTGTACCTCTTAATCAACGAGTATCTAGGAGGGGAATGGGGGAGGACAAAGGAGAGGAAGATGACCTGCGCCGGGAAGCTCCTGTGCCGCCGTTGCTTCATCCCGCGTGGCACCACTGTCGGGCCTTTCCTACCTACTTTCCTCCGATTGTCCGCACCGCGCCACCGCTGCGTTGTGGACGAGATTATCAGAAAAGGAAGGAAACAAAGCAACAGCCATAGTTGGATCCCTGGAGACGGACACAATGGACACCGATGGTGGAGGGGAATGGGGACTAAATCGGCAGCGGCAACGGTGACCTTCAGGCGATGACGTGCAGAGGAGGGGAGCATGGCGACAACCCGTGATGACGGAGCGGGCGCACGGCGGCGACCAGCCCTGCTAGAGTCACCTGCCTCCTCCCGGCTGGATTTGCAGGGCCTTCACCGCCAACGGGGAGCAGCGGTGTGCGGCGGCAGGGCTTGTGAGAGGAGGAGGAGTGGAGAGAAGACAGAGGATGGGGTGGGTAGAGCCGAGGAGGAAGGATCGGGGGCAGCAGCGGCGGCTGGAGAACGAGGGAAGAGGGGAGGAGGAGGCGACGACGGCGGCTGATACGTCTCCAACGTATCTGTAATTTTTTATTGCTCCATGCTATATTATCTACTATTTTGGACTATATTGGGCTTTATTTTCCACTTTTATATTATTTTTGGGACTAACCTATTAACCGGAGGCCCAGCTCAGAATTGCTGTTTTTTGCCTATTTCAGTATTTCGGAGAAACAGAATATCAAACGGAGTCCAAACAGAATGAAACCTTCGGGAACGTGATTTTCTCACCGGACGTGATCCAGGAGACTTGGACCCTACTCCAAGGAACAAAAGAGGCGGTCACGAGGGTGGGGGGCGCGCCCACCCCCCTAGGGCGCGCCCCGTGCCTCGTGGGCCCCCTGTTGCTCCACCGGCATACTCCTTCCTCCTATATATACCTACGTACCCCTAAACGATCAGATATGGAGCCAAAAACCTAATTCCACCGCCGCAACCTTCTGTACCCACGAGATCCCATCTTGGAGCCTGTTTCGGAGCTCTGCCGGAGAGGGCCGTCATCACGGAGGGCTTCTACATCATCCTAGCCCCTCCGATGAAGTGTGAGTAGTTCACCTCAGACCTACGGGTCCATAGTTAGTAGCTAGATGGCTTCTTCTCTCTTTTTGGATCTCAATACAATGTTCTCCCCCACTCTTGTGGAGATCTATTCGATGTAATTTTCTTTTTGCGGTGTGTTTGTTGAGGCCGATGAATTGTGGGTTTATGATCAAGTCTATCTATGAATAATATTTGATTCTTCTCTGAATTCTTTTATGTATGATTGGTTATCTTTGCAAGTCTCTTCGAATTATCAGTTTGGTTTGCCCTACTAGATTGGTTTTTCTTGCCATGGGAGAAGTGCTTAGCTTTGGGTTCAATCTTGCGGTGTCCTTTCCCAGTGACAGAAGGGGCAGCAAGGCACGTATAGTATATATTGTTGCCATCAAGGATAACAAGATGGGGTTTTTATCATATTGCGTGAAACTATCCCTCTACATCATGTCATCTTGCTCAAGGCGTTACTCTGTTTTTAACTTAATACTCTAGATGCATGCTAGATAGCGGTCGATGAGTGGAGTAATAGTAGTAGATGCAGGCAGGAGTCGGTCTACTTGTCTCGGACGTGATGCCTATATACATGATCATACCTAGATATTCTCATAACTATGCTCAATTCTGTCAATTGCTCAACAGTAATTTGTTCACCCACCGTAGAATACTTATGCTCTTGAGAGAAGCCACTAGTGAAACCTATGGCCCCCGGGTCTATTTTCCTCATATTAATCTCCATCACTTTAATCTTTCTTACCTTTTACTTTGCCTTTTTACTTTTCACTTTGCATCTCTATACCAAAAATACCAAAAATATTATCTATCATCTCTATTAGATCTCACCCTCGTAAGTAACCGTGAAGGTATTGACAACCCCTAATCGTGTTGGTTGCGTGGAGCTATTGTTTTTGTGTAGGTACGAGGGACTCGAGCATGGCCTCCTACTGGATTGATACCTTGGTTCTCAAAAAGTTAGGGAAATACTTATGCTACTTTGTTGCATCATCCTCTCCTCTTCGGGGAAATCCAACACAGTGCTCAAGAGGTAGCAAGAAGAATTTCTGGCGCCGTTGCCGGGGAGGCTTACGCAAGGTCAAGTCAAGATTTGGACTCCCGACAATGAGCCATTTCTGGCGCCGTTGCCGGGGAGTCTACGCAAAAGTCAACATACCAAGTACCCATCACAATCCCTATCTCCCGCATTACATTAGTTGCCATTTGCCTCTCGTTTTCCTCTCCCCCACTTCACCCTTGTCGTTTTATTCGCCCTCTCTTTTCCGTTCGCCTTCTTTCGCTCTTCGCCCTCTCTGTCGCTATGTCTGAAATTGGGGAAATTATTGCCGATATGAGCAATAATAATAACATAGAAAAATCTGAAGCTCCTCCTGAAGAAACCCCTACTTACCATACAAAAAGATTTCGAATCAGTAGTGGTAATATTATTGGAAAATGAGTTATTCAAGATTTCTTTACTTATGCCGGTGCTTTGCCTTCTATGGGCGGTTCTATTCTTCATAGAACTAGTAGTCTTGCGGACGCTATTGCCATGCTTATTGTTGAACTTGAAAGGCAATTTATGCATATGCACCCTTCTATACAAAGAATTTTCTTAGAATTTTCTAATGTCGAACACTCCTCTGTTAAGCGTGTCGCTACTATCTTTTTGGCACATGAATTCAGATTTATAATAAAAGAAGCCAAAGAAATCTTTGCGCATTATAGGGTGGATGCTGGCCGTCCTCCCATAGAATCTATCCTCTTTGATCAAGAAGAAATTATGTGCTTTCAATCTCTTGACTATGTTGCTTTCAATGAGAACCTTAGAAAAAAGGTGCCAACCAATATTTTAATTGATAGAATCTCTGAACTTAATGATGATTTGGCTATTCAAAATAATGAGCTGGGATACTCTCTTGACTTTAGGCTCACAAGGTTCTGTCAAAAGAACGCTTACAATGATGAATTGGTTGTACATTATGAAGGGCCGAAGGAGGAACCTATACCTCCGAAAATCGATCTTGGGGACTTTTGTCCTATTAAATTTAGCCCTTTTGATTACTTTTGTTTGCCTCAAAGGAAACTTGCTGCCGAACATAGAGAATATGAAATGAGTTTCACCGATCTATCTTACTACTACGGCAATACCTAGATCTATTCTCGTTCTTATGCCTAGCTAGGGGCGTTAAACGATATCGCTTGTTGGGGGGCAACCCAATTTTATTTTAGTTTTTGTTTTTGCTTCTGTTTAGGAATAAATAATCCATCTACCTTCTGTTTAGATGTGGTTTTATGTTTTAATTAGTGTTTGTGCCAAGTTAAACCTATAGGATCTTCTTGGATGATAGTTATTTGATCTTGCTGTAATTTCCAGAATCTTTCTGTTTATGAAAACAATTGTTAAAAATCACCAAAACGTGATAAAATACTGATTCCAATTGTTGCTGATCAATAAACAAATTGTCTAGGTCGTCCTATTTTGGTAGATTTTTTGGAGTTCCAGAAGTTTGCGTTAGTTACAGATTACTACAGATTGTTCTGTTTTTGACAGATTCTGTTTTTCATGTGTTGTTTGCTTATTTTGATGAATCTATGGCTAGTAAAATAGTTTATAATCCATAGAGAAGTTGTAATACAGTAGGTTTAACACCAATATAAATAAAGAATGAGTTCATTGCAGTACCTTGAAGTAGTCTTTTGTTTTCTTTCTCTAACGGAGCTCACAAGATTTCTATTGAGTTTTGTGTTGTGAAGTTTTCAAGTTTTGGGTAAATTCTTTTGATGGATTATGGAACAAGGAGTGGCAAGAGCCTAAGATTGGGGATGCCCATGGCACCCCCAAGATAATCCAAGGACACAAAAAAGTCAAAGCTTGGGGATGCCCCGGAAGGCATCCCCTCTTTCGTCTACTTCCATCGGTAATTTTACTTGGAGCTATATTTTTATTCACCACATGCTATGTGTTTTGCTTGGAGCGTCTTGTATTATTTGTGTCTTTGTTTGTTAGTGTGCCACAATCATCCTTGATGTACACACCTTTTGAGAGAGCCATATATGAATTGGAATTTGATAGAATACTCTATGTGCTTCACTTATATCTTTTGAGCTTTATAGTTTTTGCTCTATGTGCTTCACTTATATCTTTTGAGCCTTATAATTTTGCTCTATGTGCTTCACCTAGATTTTTTAGAGCACAGTGGTGGATTTGTTTTAAAGAAACTATTGATCTTTCATGCTTCACTTAGATCATTTTGAGAGTCGTTAATAGCATGGTAATTTGCTTAATATTAATATGCTTGGTATTCAAGATTTGTGAAACTTTCTTTTGAGTGCGTTGAATACTAAGAAAAGATTGAAGCTTGATAATTGTTTTGAGATATGAAGATGGTGATATTAGAGTCATGCTAGTTGAGTAGTTGTGAATTTAAAGAATATTCGTGTTAAAGTTTGTGATTCCCGTAGCATGCACGTATGGTGAACCGTTATGTGATGAAGTCGGAGCATGATTTATTGATTGATTGTCTTCCTTATGAGTGGCGGTCGGGGACGAGCGATTGTCTTTTCCTACCAATCTATCCCCCTAGGAGCATGCGCGTAATATTTTGCTTTGATAACTTCTAGATTTTTGCAATAAGTATATGAGTTCTTTATGAGTAATGTTGAGTCCATGGATTATACGCACTTTTTCCTTCCTTCCACCATTGCTAGCCTCTCTAATACCATGCACTTTTCGTCGGTATCATACACCCACCATATATCTTCCTCAAAACAGCCACCATATCTACCTATCATGGCATTTTCATAGCCATCCCGAGATATATTGCCATGCAACTTTCCACCGTTCCGTTTATTATGACACGCTCCATCATTGTCATATTGCTAGCATGATCATGTAGTTGACATCGTATTTGTGGCAAAGCCACCGTTCATAATTCTTTCATACATGTCACTCTTGATTCATTGCATATCCCGGTACACCGCCGGAGGCATTCATATAGAGTCATATTTTGTTCTAAGAATCAAGTTGTAATTGTTGAGTTGTAAGAAAAATAAAAGTGTGATGATCATCATTTTTAGAGCATTGTCCCAAGTGAGGAAAGGATGATGGAGACTATGATTCCCCCACAAGTCGGGATGAGACTCCGGACGAAAAATAAAAATAAAATAAAAAAGAGGCCATAAAAAAGGCCCAAATAAAAAAATGAGAGAAAAAGAAAGAAGGGACAATGTTACTATCCTTTTACCACACTTGTGCTTTAAAATAGCACCATGATCTTCATGATAGAAAGTCTCCTATGATATCACTTTCATTTACTAGTGGGAATTTTTCATTATAGAACTTGGCTTGTATATTTCAATGATGGGCTTCCTCAAAATGCCCTAGGTCTTCGTGAGCAAGCGAGTTGGATGCACACCCATTTAGTTTCTTTTGTTGAGCTTTCATATAGTTATAGCTCTAGTGCATCCGTTGCATGGCAATCCCTACTCACTCACATTGATATATATTGATGGGCATCTCCATAGCCCGTTGATACGCCTAGTTGATGTGAGACTTGTTAGAATAAATCCGAGGCGCTCCGTCGATCTACTGAGGACCAAGCAATCACACGAGGCACGACACTGAGATTTGTTAACGAGGTTCACCGATATGGCTACATCCCCGGGGCATGACTACGGGCGCTCCTCCCCATGACACCGCCACAATACCGCACTCCGGCCGCCCGGGCGCCGGCTCCCCCGCGTGCCCGTGCTATTATGTTGGCATATGTTACATCGTGTGTCTACCCCCGCTATATAAGAGACGCCTAGGATACAAGTGTCCTACTAGGACACGACTCCATATCCTATCTAAACACAATACAACTACAAGTCCAACTGTAACCTATCTTGTACACTATATTCGACACAACTCCAACAAACTCCACCTTGGCGAATATTCTCCACCACCTTGGATTCATCCATGCATCGAACCTCCATGTACATTGGACTTGAGATACACCATGAGCACCGCTGCTACTCCCAGACTCCATGCGACTCCACCTGCAACTATAGTCCCTTCTCGTCTTCTTCATAGTCAAAACTCGAGCAAAATTAAGTTCCTCATTACTCTACTTTGTGCTCCCAACTTCCGGAGAATCCGTTCAATACCATCACACACGATAACTTATCTGCGTGAAAATGAACAACTCACATATTGAAAGCTACATATAAGAGTTACCTGAACTCAACATCACCGCTCGTTCTTAACTGTCTGTCTGAAACTTGAAGGAATTTCACTGTTGCCCTATGTCACCCTGAGTCAAATTCACAGTTGTCTCATCCTTTTTCCGGACAGTCTTTGACATGTCCCATAGCTATAGCACTCCGCCTCCTTCTGTACTTATCATCCGCACTTTGCCATGTGCACCGAACACCACAGAATATACGGCTGTGTAGTCTCTCGGCTTTTGACAATATCAGACTTTCCGCCACTTTCTCAGATTCTCCATGGTCAACTCCTGTCCATCTTCCGGCACCGATAGACCCAGTCACCAACTTGAATCCGGTACTCGTCAACACTGCTCAGCACCCCCTGCACAATTTGTCTGACCACACGTCTGACCGCTAGTGCCTTGGCCTGCCGCTGTGTCCCGTGCTTACCGCACGCCTCGCCGCTATCATCGCGTCGAGCCTCTGCTGTCCTGGTCGAGTCTCCCAAGGTCGCGAACCCACACCACTCAACCCCCACTGCAGAGAACCACCGATCATCACCGACCGATGCCGAGTATCACGTCTCCATCAGACCACTGGTACCCAATCTGAAACCACGTGTCTCTCGCTATCCCGCTGAAATAGGCTTCGACTCTCCATGCATTTACGCCGTAGCCCCTCCATCAGCACAGAGTGAAGTCTTTCGCTAGACTCCAGCTCCACCTTCAACATGACTCATGATAGATAATCAGTCCACCCTCACGCCCCGTTGACTTCAAGCTCCGTGTGTACACCACCTTGAATCAACCCTGCGTCATAGTCTCGTCGAAGCCGCACAAGCCCTCAGGCCTGCACCACGTGTTTCCACGCCCTAGAAGTCGGCCACCATCAGCATCACGCTCCTATATCGTCGTCGCTGAAATCACCACCATCTTCTGCTTTGACCGACATCCCCGTCGATCAGTCAGACAGTCCAGTCCGACCCAGCCGAAAATTATCCAACTGCAGTCATGCTCCACCCTGCATCGTGTTCGCCTCGCACGTCTGTGCATTGCCTTGACGCCTTGTGTATGCATGATCCTGCCACGCCGCACTTCAGGCTCCTCCAAGCCTTATGCGCGTTTTGTCGTCCTTAACATACACGCACCAAGCACTCTTAGCAAACATGACCCACAAGAGAAATTTTCATGCAAAACCAGACTGAGTGATCCCTGCGCACAATTCCCTTCTCTTGTCTTGGTCCACTAATAGCTCCTCCATGCACGCACAAGAACTGCACTTTTTTTTCACAAACAAATCTCGCGGTATCCTTGGATCTGCACAACTTGGTACCACCACACGAGCAGCTTCAGCTACCTTACTACGTGAGGCCTCCTTGTACACCATGCATGCAGCAGCCCCGTCCATCTTCACGTCAAGCTGCTCCTCGAAACCCCCTTGCACTTGAGCAGCCATGCCTTGCCCTTGCCTTTTTTTCCTGAAAAACGGCCACGCCTTGGCCTTTGCTGCGTCCGTACGTGCCCGTACAAACCAACCGCTGCCTGAGCCTACGCCTTGGACTAGAGGCCCACCTGGCGCTGTCTGCTCGGTCCGGATCGGCCAGAGCCACGCGCAAGCGCCCTTCAAAGTGCCGCCGTTCCGATTGAGACGCAAGACTCCTGCCGCTGCACGATTCCGCCTCCGCCGCTTGCACGCAGATTGCTTTTTCTGATCTCGCTGATACGCTTCCAAATCACATCGATCTTCTTGACTTTCCGTCGACCTAATCTTCAAGATTGCTCCCGAGTTCCGATTGCTCGACACATCATAGATCAAACGATTTTTCTGCAACATCCCAGCTCATCACCTCTAGATCAATAACCCGCAGCCTCTCGAACCTTGCTCATGATACCACTTGTTAGAATAAATCCGAGGTGCTCCGTCGATCTATCGAGGACCAAGCAATCACACGAGGCACGACACCGAGATTTGTTAACGAGGTTCACCGATATGGCTACATCCCCGGGGCATGACTATGGGCGCTCCTCCCCGTGACACCGCTACAATACCGCACTCCGGCCGCCCGGGCGCCCGCACACGCCGCCGGCTCCCCCACGTGCCCGTGCTATTATGTTGGCATAGGTTACATCATGTGTCTACCCCCGCTATATAAGAGAGGCCTAGGATACAAGTGTCCTACTAGGACACGACTCCATATCCTATCTAAACACAATACAACTACAAGTCCAACTATAACCTACCTTGTACACTATATTCGACACAACTCCAACAAGACTATCTTCCCCTCTTTTTGTCTTCTCCACAACCACCATTCTATTTCACATATAGTGCTATATCCATGGCTCACGCTCATGTATTGCGTGAAGATTGAAAAAGTTTTAAAAATGTTAAAGTATGAAACAATTGCTTGGCTTGTCATCGGGGTTGTGCATGATTTAAATACTTTGTGTGGTGAAGATAGAGCATAGCCAGAATATATGATTTTGTACGGATAATTTTCTTTGGCCATGTTATTTTGAGAAGACATAATTGCTTTGTTAGTATGCTTGAAGTATTATTATTTTTATGTCAATATGAACTTTTGTCTTGAACCTTTCGAATCTGAATATTCATACCACAATTAAGAAGATTTACATTGAAATTATGCCAAGTAGCACTCCACATCAAAAATTCTCTTTTTATCATTTACCTACTCGAGGACGAGCAGGAATTAAGCTTGGGGATGCCTGATACGTCTCCAACGTATCTATAGTTTTTGATTGCTCCATGCTATATTATCTACTGTTTTGGACTATATTGGGCTTTATTTTCCACTTTTATATTATTTTTGGGACTAACCTATTAACCGGAGGCCTAGCCCAGAATTGCTGTTTTTTGCCTATTTCAGTATTTCGGAGAAACAAAATATCAAACGGAGTCCAAATGGAATCAAACCTTCGGGAACGTGATTTTCTCACCGAACGTGATCCAGGAGACTTGGACCCTACTCCAAGGAACAAAAGAGGCGGTCACGAGGGTGGGGGCGTGCCCACCCCCCTAGGGTGCGCCCCTGCCTCGTGGGCCCCCTATTGCTCCACCAACGTACTCCTTCCTCCTATATATACCTATGTACCCCCAAACGATCAGATACGGAGCCAAAAACCTAATTCCATCGCCGCAACCTTCTGTACCCACGAGATCCCATCTTGGGGCCTGTTCCGGAGCTCCGCCGGAGAGGGTCGTCATCACGGAGGGCTTCTACATCATCCTAGCCCCTCCGATGAAGTGTGAGTAGTTCACCTCAGACCTACGGGTCCATAGTTAGTAGCTAGATGGCTTCTTCTCTCTTTTTGGATCTCAATACAATGTTCTCCCCCTCTCTTGTGGAGATCTATTCGATGTAATCTTCTTTTTGCGGTGTGTTTGTTGAGACCGATGAATTGGGGTTTATGATCAAGTCTATCTATGAATAATATTTGATTCTTCTCTGAATTCTTTTATGTATGATTGGTTATCTTTGCAAGTCTCTTCAAATTATCAGTTTGGTTTGGCCTACTAGATTGGTTTTTCTTGCCATGGGAGAAGTGCTTAGCTTTGGGTTCAATCTTGCGGTGTCCTTTCCCAGTGATAGAAGGGGCAGCAAGGCATGTATAGTATTGCTGCCATTGAGGATAACAAGATGGTTTTTTTATCATATTGCATGAAACTATCCCTCTACATCATGTCATCTTGCTTAAGGCGTTACTCTGTTTTTAACTTAATACTCTAGATGCATGTTGGATAGCGGTCGATGAGTGGAGTAATAGTAGTAGATGCAGGCAGGAGTCGGTCTACTTGTCTCGGACGTGATGCCTATATACATGATCATACCTAGATATTCTCATAACTATGCTCAATTCTGTCAATTGCTCAACAGTAATTTGTTCACCCACCGTAGAATACTTATGCTCTTGAGAGAAGCCACTAGTGAAACCTATGGCCCCCGGGTCTATTTACCTCATATTAATCTCCATCACTTTAATCTTGCTTGCTTTTTTACTTTGCCTTTTTACTTTTCACTTTGTATCTCTATACCAAAAATACCAAAAATATTATCTATCATCTCTATCAGATCTCACCCTCGTAAGTAACCGTGAAGGGATTGCCAACCCCTAATCGCGTTGGTTGCGAGGAGCTATTGTTTTTGTGTAGGTACGATGGACTCAAGCGTGGCCTCCTACTGGATTGATACCTTGGTTCTCAAAAATTGAGGGAAATACTTACGCTACTTTGCTGCATCATCCTCTCCTCTTTGGGGAAATTCAACGCAGTGCTCAAGAGGTAGCAGCGGCAAAGAGGGAAGGCGTCATGGCCTCGTGGAGTCTGGTGGAGATCCGGGTTAGGTTTAGACCAATCCCGCGTGTGTGAGCGACTTGACCAATCCCGTCGCGTTCGTTTTCTCGTTTCCTATCCGACGTGGCTAGCGCGAGCGCTCGACCTTGATGCACACCTTATTATTTTGGATTAGGCAGCGTTTTTGGAGTATGGTTATTTTGACGTGCATCACGACGCCGTTTGAGAATGGCATATTTATTTCGTACATAGTATTCTCTGTCCCGCTGCCTCTTCAATTCCTTAGGGTCTGTATAAATACAAACAGAAAGTTAGCGCAAAAGCAATAACAGTGTTCATCATTCAAGAAAAATTGTAGCGCTCAGTAGGCTGTTAATTACCCACGGACTGGGAGTTGGTTATATCCTGAAATGGGGTGCGTGGCCCCGCGTGATTGGGGGATGACATACCCGCCGCGTACAGTAGAATCTGCCAAGAGGGTTGAATTAAACCATATTAGTTAGAATCAAATTGCAGATCTTGTCGCTGTTACCATTAGTGGCAAATAGCATTCATGTACACAGAATATCTACCATTTTTAAGAAGTTGCTCCCCACTTCTTCCTATTCTCTTAACATGCACGCTATCTACATCAGATTTATGCCATGTCACTGTTAACTTTGCAAAGAGCAGCCAATCAATCTAATTGATTAGCCAGGCATTGGCCACGCAGTCCTGATTTGCGCGAGCGAGAAGTGCATGCATGCGTGCGTGTGACCAGATAGTTACTACGCGCGAACGACACAAATCAATGCAAGCACACAACTTCTCATGCTAGTCATAGTGGAAGTAATATAAGTAGTAACATAGATGCCACATAAGCAAAAAAGATGATGTGTCATATAATTAAAGAGGAAAGAGGCAAATAAAGAACATAATATGTTACCGTCACATAGCTGTTTCCAATACAAAATGAGTCTACAAAATAATAAATGAAGATATGTATGTTACTACACCTATGACACTTCTCAGTATGAAGGTGGTAACATGAACTAGTAACACATGTATGTTACTAGTCTAAATTACTCTCCACTACGACTAGCCTCATGGTCTAAACCCATGCATGGCGTCCAAGATAACTCGGTACAGTTAATTCCAAGAATAGACCACCGAAGCAATCCAAGCGCATGCATGTTGTCACTTAATTCGGTGTAGTTAATTACCATTGTCTAAAGCCCATGCATGCAGTTAATCATGGGTGAATTTACGGAGGATTTTATTCCGTTCCAATTCCCAGCCGTAGCATTTAGTTCTGGGCGCATTATCATCTCCTCCACCATACTCCTTTTCTTTCGTCCGTCTCCTGCGGTTTCCTTTCTCTTTGTCTTCTATACGTCCGGTTCCACTCGCACAAATAAATCAACTTCCTGGTCTTATGTTTGGATTCAGATTACGTAACAATATTCCTTCAAGAGCGATGGTGGCGTTGATGGCGAGGTGCCACTTCTTCCAGTCCTTCGTGAGTCGACGCCGCCGGAGACACCACCCGCGCGCTGCTGCCAACCCAGACCCCTGTAATCTTCGCAGTTGAACCGATCCCTGCACCCGTTGCCGATGAATCGAGCCCCGTAGGCTACGCTGCCTGAAGGCACGCACCCCGGCGTCGACAAGAGCTCCCGGTGGGCAACACGTGCCAGTGCCACCGTCGGCATCCTCATCCAACATCAACTGAACCGAAGGTGCGGGATCTCCTTCCTTTCTATATCCTTAGATTTGAGCCAATTTTTCAAGTTAGCTTGAGTTGAAAGCTCTGTTAGTGTGTGGTACTATGGATCCGAATTTTTAGAAAATGAAGCTTTGTTCCGTCACCAGACACCTTATCCACGTCAGCCAGTCCGGTCTGTCAATCGCACCTACATTCTCGAGATACGATGGGTCATGTTCAACTCTCTGATCTGGTTGGATTTGATTAGAAGCACTAGATAGTGAAAAAACTTTTTTGTTTTTGTATTCTTCTTGAAGGAATAAACAAATGAAACTTACCATGTACTACCTGCAACTACACTCCTGCATCTCCCTCAAAGACGAATTAATATGAATCATATTGGTATTTTTGTTGCTTTCCTATGATTTGTAGAATCAGTGCGTATGACATACTGCAGTTCATCTTCAATGTTTTCTCATATCGATCTAATACCTTAGAGGTACCGCTGTCATTCTTCTACTGCAGGTGTTCAAAACAGAAGGTTTTGTTTGATCGTTACTAGGCATCCAGAGGCACATACATTTCATCCAAAAGGAGGCAAGGAGCTCTAATTTTATTTTATCTGATGATGTGTTTTTCGTTCGGAGATAGATGCTGGAATAGTAACTGATGTTCAGTTTCAAGCATATGCATGTATAATTACAATTAATTATATTCTGTAAGGCTAATCACTTGGTATATTATCTCTTCAAACCTATAGCATCTCTTGATAAATGTAAGAATAATTCTTTTATGTGGTTACAATATCATTATATGATTGTTTTGGTTTGATGACACTCATTATATGATTGTTTTGGTTTGATGACACTCATAGCCTAAAATTGAAAGGGAAAAAGGATCAAGTATGGTTTATTCCAACCATCATTTAGTTTAATTGTTCTATGCTGGCTGAGAGCCTATTAAAAAGGTGTGACTAAATGGAGTGTATATGTTGTTCTACTCAGGAATCATTCTATTTTGTACACCTCTGCTTATTCTCTCTAATGGGTATTAGGTTGCATCAAAACTATACTTTCCTTCTATTACGTGCATTATAATTAGGTAATAATACATAGTTTTTATTTGGATTTTTTGGAAACTGACTTCTCATGTTATTTCATAAAAGTTTCATATGCAATACTACAAATTCCCGCAGCAACGTGCGGGGTATCATTTAGTTATTAAGAATAAACATGCTTGTTATGTTTATGTAGGATACAGGCTCATTTTTTTTTTGTTTTTATTGATGTCAAGCAGGATGGTGCAGTTACGTAATAGTTGAGAGCATGGAAATGTTGCATTTGGATGAAGTGAAGCCCAACTGACCAAGGGTATAGAAAATGAATGAATCTAGCAGCAAATCACATTTGTCTTGTTAGTAGATTGACTGTATCATAAATTCTGCTCACCTTAGGACTTCATGAGGTAGTGATGTGATTTAGGGACCATGAACATTACAAAGGATGTCGAAGGAGGTTCAGGGACTCGCCGATAGCGAGGAGGCGACGGAGGAACGACTGCTCACGGTGCGGTGCAGGGCGGCGAGGGCGTCGTTCCGGAAGCAGAGATGCTGCCCCAGGGTGAGGGGATCTGCCGGGCGGCGAGGTCGGGGCGACGGTGCTACGGTGCAGCGATGGGATAATTGTTTTGTTTCCTTCCTGATGATGCGTGATTTTAGGTGTTCCCTCCCACCATGGTATGGTGCAGCGATGGGAAGTTATTTGTTTCCCTGCGTGTGATTGATGATTGGGAGGGACGTGGAGGTGATTTCCTCTGCGGTGGGACGGTCCGTCGGTGTGTAAATTATTAAGTGCACCCCAAACAACACATCAGGTTAAGGCTGACCATTAGATTGATTTTAGTGGGCCTAATCGTAGGATGGTAATAGGTCCGTGTACGTTTAATGGGGTACGTGAAGAGAAGTTAATGTTTGCTCTTTTATTAGTAGTAGAGATACGCGTCAAATAGGGTTTTCCCTCCCAGACATTGGGGGATGTGAACTTAAGGATGGCTCCTATACAACGCGTAGGGCACTGGCGATCGATATAGCGCGTACCCCCCCCCCTTCGCAGCACGGGTGTCGGATGGGCCGGCCGATTTTCCTTTTTCCCTTTCAATTTTCTTCTTTTCCTTTTTTCTTTTCTTTTCTGTTTTACTTTTTCTTTCTCCTTTTTCTTTTTTTCCTTTTCACCTTTTCTTGCGAATTTTCATTTCAAATCTGCGAACACTTTTTTGTTCATCGAATTCAAATTTTGTTCATCAGATTTAAAAAATGTTTGTCAAATTCAAAATTTGTTCATTGAATTAATTAAATGTGCATCAAATGCGAAATCTCTACTAAATATTTTCACCCAATTCAAAATTTGCTCATCTCTTTTGTCAAAAAATGTTCTAGAATACAATATATTTTTCATAAAGTTGAACAAATGTTCATTGGATTCAAAATGTATTCATCAAATACCAAATAATGTTCATCACTATTGAAAAATGCTCATAAAAATTTTTGTTCATCAAAAAAAGAAGTACAATCAAAAGTAAAAAAAGTTCATTCTTTATGAAATATCAAACATTTTTTTGATTTCAAGAACTGTTTTTGAATCTGTGAACGTTTTTTGAAAATCACAATTCATTTTGGAATCTCGAAAAAAGTAAACCGCGCCCCACATGGACCGGCCCAGAAGGGCGCGCAGTGGAGCGGGGGATGCGTGCGCAGCCGAACTAGAAACTTCGAGAATCGAGAGAGTAGTCACTTACTAATCCTTCGGCCCGCAGCCACTCGCGACCTAAACCTAACCCGCTGCCTCCCGCTCTCCCTCCTGTTCCACCGCCGCCGTCAAGCCAGCGCTCTAGGCTGCCGACGTCCGACCCCTTGCCGTTACTTGCTCATACGTGCAGCCTAGATGACGAGGCAACTGTCGCTGCGCCGGAGCCTCGCCGTCCCCCCTGTGGTGGCGACGGATCTCGAGGGATGATGACACGAGCGCGGCGTCGGCGGCTTTGCCTCCTCGTAGAATGGAGGGATTGGGCCAACCTGCTTCCTCCGGACCTCGTTGAGGAGATCTCTGACCGGCTGCTCTCCCTCGACGTGGCCGAGTATCTCCGCTTCCGCGCTGTGTGCAGGACGTGGCGCGGACTCATCGCCGACCCGCGCACAGCAGGCCTCCTTGACAGCCGCTTCCGCCCCCGCAACTGGATGGTGCTCTCCATCATTCCTGACCCCGAGCCCCACCGCCGCCTCCTCAACTTGGCCACTGCGGCCTCTCTCGGTGTCCACCTCCCGGCCATCTCCACCCACTGCCACATCTGCGACGTCGACGGCCTCCTCGTCCTCTTCCACAAGCCCACCACGACCACCCGCCTCCTCGACCCACTCACCAACGCCCTCACCGAGTTCCCGGCAATCTCGAGCCTCGTTTCGGCCGTCCCCCTGGATCACCACACCGTCTTGTTTCAGAATCCCCTGGGCACTATTCCTAGGGCGATCAATGCCGCAGCTTTTGATGACTCCACATCCCCGCCCACACTCCTCTGCCTGAGAGGCGGTTTGGCCACCATCATCTTCGCCAAACCTGGCGATGCGCACTGGACGCTGGTGATCCCAGGCCAGTCCACCCACCCCAGGAACTACAATATCAACAGGTACTGTTCTTCACATTGCTCTCCCTGGGAGGACACTGCTACATCAGCTCGCCGGAGGGTTCGGTCTACCTTTTAGAGCTGCAGCCGCAACCTCGGCTGGTAGAGGTGGTTGTGCTGAAATCTGAGATGGGCTCTAGGCCCATATTGCAATTTCTGAAAAATCTCTAAGGGCCCATGTGGGTTATATGGCACTAGGTGTGGTGGGAAGTTTAGTCCCACCCCGGAAGTGGAAGGAGAGTTGGAGTGGTTTATAAGGGTTTCTCTTCTACATGCTATTGGAGCTTGAGAAGAGAAGAGGCCCTCGCGCACTCCTCCTCCGCCACGCCGCGTCGCGTCGCGTCGCGGGTTGCGGGATTGAGCCGAGCCGAGCTCACACCTACGCGCTTATTTTTGCCAGTCACTAACGGAGAGTTTTCTGACAGCTGGGCCACGATCTGAGACGTCGGATCGTGGGCTGTCACGGACTCGGACGTGGGTCGAGCCCACGTCTCTCCACGCGGCTGCGCCTATAAGTATGCGGTGTCTCCTAACCCTAGCCGCCACGAACAGATCACATCTGCTCACGCGCACGCCCACCGTCGTTCCTTTGCTGCTGCTGCCGCCGGTGACTCCATCCCGTCCGCCACGTACACGGTCGACGGGAGAGCAGGTCTCCGAAACCACGCCCTTCTGGTTCCTGTACGGGGTGAGGGGCGAATAGGTTTTTGGGCAGCGATTACGCGACTGCTCGCTTCCGATCGTCTACTTCCTCTACGTCCGCGTCGCCTTAGTCATCACCATGTCCACCGACGCCGACCGTGCCGCCGCCGAGAAAGCTGAAGCCGACAAGAAGGTCGCCGAGGACGCCGCTGCTGCCACCAAAGCCGCGGCCTCTGCGTGGCCTACTGGAGGGTATAACTCGTTTATCCCGCTCCTGATTATTTTCATACTAGCAGTACTAGCAGTATGTGTAGATTTGTCTACTGTTTGCTTAGTACGTGCATGTTTAGATCAGAGTGAGTACGTCATCAACTTAGTCAATGCCATGCTAGTGATTTACTCATGGATTAATTTAATCGAGAAATTGCCTATTTACTCAACAATCCAAAAACCTATTATGTGTAGGAATTTCTCGGCAAGTGGCTTTGCCGCTGCACTGAAACCGGATAAGTTTACCGGTACATACTTCAAGTGTTGGCAGACTAAGACCACGTTATGGCTCACGGCTATGAACGTGTTCTGGGTCACCGGTGTCTCCATGGGAACGATTGCTCCTGAACAGGAGAAGGCGTTCAAGGAGGCTACCGTTGTGTTTCTCGGAGCAGTTCTTAGCGTGATCGGAGATAAACTGGTCGACGCATATTTACATGTGCATGTCGCCAAGGACTTGTGGGAGGCGCTCGAATCTAAATTCGGGGCCACCGATGCAGGGAGCGAGATGTATATTATAGAGCAGTTCCACGATTACAAGATGGTTGAAAACCGTCCTGTATTGGAGCAGGCTCATGAGATAATATGCATTGTTAAGGAACTTGAGCTTCTCAAGTGCGAGTTACCGGGCAAGTTTGTCGCGGGCTGCATAATCGCTAAGCTCCCTAATTCCTGGAGGAACTTTGCCACCACTCTGAAACATCAGAGGCGTGAATTCTCTGTGGAGGATGTCATTGGCCATCTGAGTGTTGAGCAGAATTCGAGGGCAAAAGACTCGCACGGAAAAGGGGCCGAAGGGACTTCTGTTGCCAACATGGTGAACCAGAAGAACTTCAACTCCCACAAGCCCAAGGGAAAGAACGGTGTCCAACACAATACCGGCTTTAAGAAGAAGGGTAAGAAGACCTTCAAGAAGAACAAGAAGGACGAGGGCTGCTTTACTTGTGGTTCGGTTGAACATTGGGCCAACAAGTGCCCAAACAAGTACAAGAAGTCAGGACAGGACTCCAAGTCTGTCAACATGATTGTGGGCAACAATGAGAATGGTGCATCTGGGTACGGTAATTTATTTACTGTTTTTTCAGTGTTTCAACCCAACGATTGGTGGGTGGACACAGGTGCAGGTGTTCATGTGTGTGCTGACATTTCATTGTTCACTTCTTACCAGGTCACAGGTCACGGGTCCGTATTGATGGGGAATGGCGCGAGTGCTTCTGTTCATGGTGTTGGCACGGTCGATCTGAAGTTTACTTCGGGAAGGATCGTGCAGCTGAAGAACGTGCAGCATGTCCCCGCCATCAAGAAGAACCTCGTTAGTGGCTCCCTTCTATGTAGAGAAGGGTTTAAGTTGGTTTTCGAGTCTAATAAATTAGTTGTTACAAAATATGGACTCTTTGTTGGAAAAGGTTATGAGAGCGGAGGGATGTTCCGCCTTTCCCTCGCAGATTTTTGTAATAAAGTCGTGAACCATATTCATTCGAATGTTAATGAATCTGAAGTTTGGCATTCACGTCTTTGTCACATTAGTTTTGGTGTTATGATGCGGCTAGCCAAGTTGGATTTAATCCCGAGTTTCACTTTAGCCAAAGGTTCTAAGTGCCTTTCATGTGTGCAAGCTAAGCAACCTCGCAAGCCTCATAAGGCCGCGGAGGAGAGACACATGGCACCATTAGAACTCATACATTCTGATCTTTGCGAGATGAATGGTGTGTTGACTAAAGGTGGAAAGAGATACTTCATGACATTGATAGATGATTCCACTAGATATTGCTATGTGTATCTGTTAAATACTAAAGATGAGGCTCTACACTACTTTAAAATCTATAAGGCAGAAGTTGAAAATCAACTTGAAAAGAAAATTAAACGAGTCCGGTCAGATCGTGGTGGAGAGTACTTCTCGAGTGAGTTTGATTCCTTCTGTGCGGAACACGGCATTATTCATGAGAGGACGCCTCCCTATTCACCCCAGTCAAACGGGGTTGCCGAGCGGAAAAACCGTACTCTAACTGATTTGGTTAACGCCATGTTAGATACATCGGGTTTATCCAAGGCATGGTGGGGGGAGGCTATATTGACGGCATGTCATGTCCTGAATAAAGTTCCGACAAAGGATAGTGAGATCACTCCCTATGAGAAATGGGCAAAGAGAAGGACGACACTCTCGTACTTGCGCACTTGGGGCTGTTTGGCGAAAGTCAACGTGCCGATCCCCAAAAAGCGTAAGCTTGGACATAAGATCGTGGACTGCATTAATTTGGGCTACGCTAAGAACAGCGTTGGCTATAGATTTCTAGTAGTGAAATCTGAGGTACCTGACCAGAAGATCGGTACAATTATGGAGTCTAAGGATGCTACATTCTTTGAGGATATTTTTCCTATGAGAGATATGCAAAGCACTTCTAGACAGGAATCTGAGGAGACTCCTGAGCCTGCCATCCCTATGGAATATTATGAACAAACACATGATGAAAATCCCGAGGAGGATGACGAGGAAACCCTTGGTAGGGGCAAGAGACAAAGGACTGCAAAGACCTTTGGTGATGATTTCTTCGTGTACCTCGTGGATGATACTCCCACTTCTATTTCAGAAGCGTATGCCTCTCCAGAAGCTGACTACTGGAAGGATGCGGTCCGTAGCGAGATGGATTCCATCATGGCTAACGGGACATGGGAGATCACTGACCGTCCCTATGGTTGCAAACCACTGGGATGTAAGTGGGTGTTCAAAAAGAAGCTTAGGCCCGATGGTACGATTGAAAAGTACAAGGCTAGGCTTGTGGCCAAGGGCTATGACCAGCAAGAAGAGGAAGATTTCTTTGATACTTATTCACCTGTGGCTAGACTGACCACCATTCGAGTATTACTCTCGTTGGCAGCCTCACATGGTCTTCTCGTCCATCAGATGGATGTTAAGACGGCTTTTCTAAATGGAGAGCTAAAGGAGGAAATCTACATGCAACAACCTGATGGCTTTGTGATAGATGGCCAGGAAAGAAAGGTGTGTAGGTTGATAAAATCTTATATGGCCTGAAACAAGCACCTAAGCAATGGCATGATAAGTTTAATACAACTCTGACATCTGTTGGTTTCGTTGTTAATGAGGCTGACAAATGTGTATACTATCGCCATGGTGGGGGCGAAGGAGTTATACTGTGCTTGTATGTTGATGACATACTGATATCCGGAACAAACCTCAAAGTCATTGAGGAGGTCAAATCATTTCTATTTCAGAACTTTGAGATGAAAGACCTTGGTGTGGCTGATGTTATCTTGAACATCAAGCTACTGAGAGATAATGAGGGTGGGATCACACTTCTGCAATCCCATTACGTTGAGAAGGTGTTGAGTCGTTTTGGATATTCGGACTGCACACCATCTCAAACACCATATGATCCTAGCGTATTGATTCGAAAGTCCAAAGGCATGGCTAAAGATCAATTGAGATACTCTCAAATCATTGGTTCACTGATGTACCTAGCGAGCGCAACGAGGCCTGACATCGCGTTTGCTGTGAGCAAACTGAGCCGGTTTGTTTCCAAACCGGGTGATGTACATTGGCATGCTGTTGAGAGAGTTATGCGCTATCTGAAAGGTACTATGAACTATGGACTTCACTATACCGGATACCCGTCGGTACTTGAAGGGTATAGTGATGCGAATTGGATCTCTGATGCTGATGAGATGAAGGCCACAACTGGGTATATGTTTACTCTTGGAGGTGGCGCTGTTTCCTGGAAGTCTTGCAAGCAAACGATCTTAATGAGATCGACAATGGAAGCAGAATTAACGGCATTAGACACATCTGGTGTTGAAGCGAGATGGCTTCGAGATCTTTTGATGGACTTGCCATTGGTTGATAAACCGGTTCCGGCTATCCTTATGAACTGTGACAATCAGACTGTCATCACCAAGGTGAAGAGTTCAAAGGACAACATGAAGTCCACCAAACACATAAGAATGAGATTAAAAGCTGTCAGAAAATTAAGAAACTCCGGAGTGATAGCGTTAGACTATGTCCATACGGCTAAGAATCTGGCAGATCCCTTTACAAAAGGGCTATCACGTGTTGTGATAGATAATGCATCGAGGGAGATGGGTATGAGACCCACATGAGTTGCCATGGTGGTAACCCAACCTATATGATCGGAGATCCCGTGAACTAGGACCTGGGAAAACAAGCCAGTGGTGAACTGAGGAGAGTAACTATACTAACCCACTCCGTTGGAGATGCAATACTCTCGATACTGTATGGTAGGATGACTACGGTCTCAATGTGTTCCAAAGCTTATAAAAGCAAGATGCTATCCTACAGAGCGATCTTTGGAGGAACACACCTATATGAGCCCGACTGCTGGTCACAGTCTATGAGATTGGGGTGATCTCTAGTAAGCTCATGAATAGGCCAGGAGTGTGACTTATATGTTCCACCCGAGGGGTCAGCCTTCGGCAGTCTAGTACTAGTAAGACATGTAGTGAAACTTCTTTACGCCAAACTGACAATTCAAGGCATAGTCCATTGTTCAGTTGTGAAGGAGTGTAGCCACTTGTTCTAGGTGAAGTTCAACCTTAACAGGTCTTTACTGAAACACTGGTATATCGAAACAACAATTGGAACAGAGGACACAATGGGCCCTCGAGATCTGGTGGGGGATTGCTGAAATCTGAGATGGGCTCTAGGCCCATATTGCAATTTCTGAAAAATCTCTAAGGGCCCATGTGGGTTATATGGCACTAGGTGTGGTGGGAAGTTTAGTCCCACCCCGGAAGTGGAAGGAGAGTTGGAGTGGTTTATAAGGGTTTCTCTTCTACATGCTATTGGAGCTTGAGAAGAGAAGAGGCCCTCGCGCACTCCTCCTCCGCCGCCCGCCTCGCCACGCCACGCCTCGTCACGACGCGCCGCGCCGCGCCGCGGGTTGCGGGATTGAGCCGAGCCGAGCTCACACCTACGCGCTTATTTTTGCCAGTCACTAACGGAGAGTTTTCTGACAGCTGGGCCACGATCTGAGACGTCGGATCGTGGGCTGTCACGGACTCGGACGTGGGTCGAGCCCACGTCTCTCCACGCGGCTGCGCCTATAAGTATGCGGTGTCTCCTAACCCTAGCCGCCACGAACAGATCACATCTGCTCACGCGCACGCCCACCGTCGTTCCTTTGCTGCTGCTGCCGCCGGTGACTCCATCCCGTCCGCCACGTACACGGTCGACGGGAGAGCAGGTCTCCGAAACCACGCCCTTCTGGTTCCTGTACGGGGTGAGGGGCGAATAGGTTTTTGGGCAGCGATTACGCGACTGCTCGCTTCCGATCGTCTACTTCCTCTACGTCCGCGTCGCCTTAGTCATCACCATGTCCACCGACGCCGACCGTGCCGCCGCCGAGAAAGCTGAAGCCGACAAGAAGGTCGCCGAGGACGCCGCTGCTGCCACCAAAGCCGCGGCCTCTGCGTGGCCTACTGGAGGGTATAACTCGTTTATCCCGCTCCTGATTATTTTCATACTAGCGGTACTAGCAGTATGTGTAGATTTGTCTACTGTTTGCTTAGTACGTGCATGTTTAGATCAGAGTGAGTACGTCATCAACTTAGTCAATGCCATGCTAGTGATTTACTCATGGATTAATTTAATCGAGAAATTGCCTATTTACTCAACAATCCAAAAACCTATTATGTGTAGGAATTTCTCGGCAAGTGGCTTTGCCGCTGCACTGAAACCGGATAAGTTTACCGGTACATACTTCAAGTGTTGGCAGACTAAGACCACGTTATGGCTCACGGCTATGAACGTGTTCTGGGTCACCGGTGTCTCCACGGGAACGATTGCTCCTGAACAGGAGAAGGCGTTCAAGGAGGCTACCGTTGTGTTTCTCGGAGCAGTTCTTAGCGTGATCGGAGATAAACTGGTCGACGCATATTTACATGTGCATGTCGCCAAGGACTTGTGGGAGGCGCTCGAATCTAAATTCGGGGCCGCCAATGCAGGGAGCGAGATTTATACTATAGAGCAGTTCCACGATTACAAGATGGTTGAAAACCGTCCTGTATTGGAGCAGGCTCATGAGATAATATGCATTGTTAAGGAACTTGAGCTTCTCAAGTGCGAGTTACCGGGCAAGTTTGTCGCGGGCTGCATAATCGCTAAGCTCCCTAATTCCTGGAGGAACTTTGCCCCCTGTTGCTCCACCGGCGTACTCCTTCCTCCTATATATACCTACGTACCCCTAAACGATCAGATATGGAGCCAAAAACCTAATTCCACCGCCGCAACCTTCTGTACCCACGAGATCCCATCTTGGGGCCTGTTTCGGAGCTCCGCCGGAGAGGGCCATCATCACGGAGGGCTTCTAGATCATCCTAGCCCCTCCGATGAAGTGTGAGTAGTTCACCTCAGACCTACGGGTCCATAGTTAGTAGCTAGATGGCTTCTTCTCTCTTTTTGGATCTCAATACAATGTTCTCCCCCACTCTTGTGGAGATCTATTCGATGTAATCTTCTTTTTGCGGTGTGTTTGTTGAGACCGATGAATTGTGGGTTTATGATCAAGTCTATCTATGAATAATATTTGATTCTTCTCTGAATTCTTTTATGTATGATTGGTTATCTTTGCAAGTCTCTTCGAATTATCAATTTGGTTTGGCCTACTAGATTGGTTTTTCTTGCCATGGGAGAAGTGCTTAGCTTTGGGTTCAATCTTGCGGTGTCCTTTCCCAGTGACAGAAGGGGCAGCAAGGCACGTATAGTATATATTGTTGCCATCAAGGATAACAAGATGGGGTTTTTATCATATTGCGTGAAACTATCCCTCTACATCATGTCATCTTGCTCAAGGCGTTACTCTGTTTTTAACTTAATACTCTAGATGCATGCTAGATAGCGGTCGATGAGTGGAGTAATAGTAGTAGATGCAGGCAGGAGTCGGTCTACTTGTCTCGGACGTGATGCCTATATACATGATCATACCTAGATATTCTCATAACTATGCTCAATTCTGTCAATTGCTCAACAGTAATTTGTTCACCCACCGTAGAATACTTATGCTCTTGAGAGAAGCCACTAGTGAAACCTATGGCCCCCGGGTCTATTTTCCTCATATTAATCTCCATCACTTTAATCTTTCTTACCTTTTACTTTGCCTTTTTACTTTTCACTTTGCATCTCTATACCAAAAATACCAAAAATATTATCTATCATCTCTATCAGATCTCACCCTCGTAAGTAACCGTGAAGGTATTGACAACCCCTAATCGCGTTGGTTGCATGGAGATATTGTTTTTGTGTAGGTACGAGGGACTCGAGCATGGCCTCCTACTGGATTGATACCTTGGTTCTCAAAAAGTTAGGGAAATACTTACGCTACTTTGTTGCATCATCCTCTCCTCTTCGGGAAAATCCAACACAATGCTCAAGAGGTAGCAAGAAGAATTTCTGGCGCCGTTGCCGGGGAGGCTTACGCAAGGTCAAGTCAAGATTTGGACTCCCGACAATGAGCCATTTCTGGCGCCGTTGCCGGGGAGTCTACGCAAAAGTCAACATACCAAGTACCCATCACAATCCCTATCTCCCGCATTACATTAGTTGCCATTTGCCTCTCGTTTTCCTCTCCCCCACTTCACCCTTGTCGTTTTATTCGCCCTCTCTTTTCCGTTCGCCTTCTTTCGCTCTTCGCCCTCTCTGTCGCTATGTCTGAAATTGGGGAAATTATTGCCGATATGAGCAATAATAATAACATAGAAAAATCTGAAGCTCCTCCTGAAGAAACCCCTACTTACCATACAAAAAGATTTCGAATCAGTAGTGGTAATATTATTGGAAAATGAGTTATTCAAGATTTCTTTACTTATGTCGGTGCTTTGCCTTCTATGGGCGGTTCTATTCTTCATAGAACTAGTAGTCTTGCGGACGCTATTGCCATGCTTATTGTTGAACTTGAAAGGCAATTTATGCATATGCACCCTTCTATACAAAGAATTTTCTTAGAATTTACTAATGTCGAACACTCCTCTGTTAAGCGTGTCGCTACTATCTTTTTGGCACATGAATTCAGATTTATAATAAAAGAAGCCAAAGAAATCTTTGCGCATTATAGGGTGGATGCTGGCCGTCCTCCCATAGAATCTATCCTCTTTGATCAAGAAGAAATTATGCGCTTTCAATCTCTTGACTATGTTGCTTTCAATGAGAACCTTAGAAAAAAGGTGCCAACCAATATTTTAATTGATAGAATCTCTGAACTTAATGATGATTTGGCTATTCAAAATAATGAGCTGGGATACTCTCTTGACTTTAGGCTCACAAGGTTCTGTCAAAAGAACGCTTACAATGATGAATTGGTTGTACATTATGAAGGGCCGAAGGAGGAACCTATACCTCCGAAAATCGATCTTGGGGACTTTTGTCCTATTAAATTTAGCCCTTTTGATTACTTTTGTTTGCCTCAAAGGAAACTTGCTGCCGAACATAGAGAATATGAAATGAGTTTCACCGATCTATCTTACTACTACGGCAATACCTAGATCTATTCTCGTTCTTATGCCTAGCTAGGGGCGTTAAACGATATCGCTTGTTGGGGGGCAACCCAATTTTATTTTAGTTTTTGTTTTTGCTTCTGTTTAGGAATAAATAATCCATCTACCTTCTGTTTAGATGTGGTTTTATGTTTTAATTAGTGTTTGTGCCAAGTTAAACCTATAGGATCTTCTTGGATGATAGTTATTTGATCTTGCTGTAATTTCCAGAATCTTTCTGTTTATGAAAACAATTGTTAAAAATCACCAAAACGTGATAAAATACTGATTCCAATTGTTGCTGATCAATAAACAAATTTTCTAGGTCGTCCTATTTTGGTAGATTTTTTGGAGTTCCAGAAGTTTGCGTTAGTTACAGATTACTACAGATTGTTCTGTTTTTGACAGATTCTGTTTTTCATGTGTTGTTTGCTTATTTTGATGAATCTATGGCTAGTAAAATAGTTTATAATCCATAGAGAAGTTGTAATACAGTAGGTTTAACACCAATATAAATAAAGAATGAGTTCATTGCAGTACCTTGAAGTAGTCTTTTGTTTTCTTTCTCTAACGGAGCTCACAAGATTTCTATTGAGTTTTGTGTTGTGAAGTTTTCAAGTTTTGGGTAAATTCTTTTGATGGATTATGGAACAAGGAGTGGCAAGAGCCTAAGATTGGGGATGCCCATGGCACCCCCAAGATAATCCAAGGACACAAAAAAGTCAAAGCTTGGGGATGCCCCGGAAGGCATCCCCTCTTTCGTCTACTTCCATCGGTAATTTTACTTGGAGCTATATTTTTATTCACCACATGCTATGTGTTTTGCTTGGAGCGTCTTGTATTATTTGTGTCTTTGTTTGTTAGTGTGCCACAATCATCCTTGATGTACACACCTTTTGAGAGAGCCATATATGAATTGGAATTTGATAGAATACTCTATGTGCTTCACTTATATCTTTTGAGCTTTATAGTTTTTGCTCTATGTGCTTCACTTATATCTTTTGAGCCTTATAATTTTGCTCTATGTGCTTCACTTAGATTTTTTAGAGCACAGTGGTGGATTTGTTTTAAAGAAATTATTGATCTCTCATGCTTCACTTAGATCATTTTGAGAGTCGTTAATAGCATGGTAATTTGCTTAATATTAATATGCTTGGTATTCAAGATTTGTGAAACTTTCTTTTGAGTGCGTTGAATACTAAGAAAAGATTGAAGCTTGATAATTGTTTTGAGATATGAAGATGGTGATATTAGAGTCATGCTAGTTGAGTAGTTGTGAATTTAAAGAATATTCGTGTTAAAGTTTGTGATTCCCGTAGCATGCACGTATGGTGAACCGTTATGTGATGAAGTCGGAGCATGATTTATTGATTGATTGTCTTCCTTATGAGTGGCGGTCGGGGACGAGCGATTGTCTTTTCCTACCAATCTATCCCCCTAGGAGCATGCGCGTAATACTTTGCTTTGATAACTTCTAGATTTTTGCAATAAGTATATGAGTTCTTTATGAGTAATGTTGAGTCCATGGATTATACGCACTTTTTCCTTCCTTCCACCATTGCTAGCCTCTCTAATACCGCGCACTTTTCGTCGGTATCATACACCCACCATATATCTTCCTCAAAACAGCCACCATATCTACCTATCATGGCATTTTCATAGCCATCCCGAGATATATTGCCATGCAACTTTCCACCGTTCCGTTTATTATGACACGCTCCATCATTGTCATATTGCTAGCATGATCATGTAGTTGACATCGTATTTGTGGCAAAGCCACCGTTCATAATTCTTTCATACATGTCACTCTTGATTCATTGCATATCCCGGTACACCGCCGGAGGCATTCATATAGAGTCATATTTTGTTCTAAGAATCAAGTTGTAATTGTTGAGTTGTAAGAAAAATAAAAGTGTGATGATCATCATTTTTAGAGCATTGTCCCAAGTGAGGAAAGGATGATGGAGACTATGATTCCCCCACAAGTCGGGATGAGACTCCGGACGAAAAATAAAAATAAAATAAAAAAAGAGGCCATAAAAAAGGCCCAAATAAAAAAATGAGAGAAAAAGAAAGAAGGGACAATGTTACTATCCTTTTACCACACTTGTGCTTCAAAATAGCACCATGATCTTCATGATAGAAAGTCTCCTATGATATCACTTTCATTTACTAGTGGGAATTTTTCATTATAGAACTTGGCTTGTATATTTCAATGATGGGCTTCCTCAAAATGCCCTAGGTCTTCGTGAGCAAGCGAGTTGGATGCACACCCATTTAGTTTCTTTTGTTGAGCTTTCATATAGTTATAGCTCTAGTGCATCCGTTGCATGGCAATCCCTACTCACTCACATTGATATATATTGATGGGCATCTCCATAGCCCGTTGATACGCCTAGTTGATGTGAGACTTGTTAGAATAAATCTGAGGCGCTCCGTCGATCTACTGAGGACCAAGCAATCACACGAGGCACGACACTGAGATTTGTTAACGAGGTTCACCGATATGGCTACATCCCCGGGGCATGACTACGGGCGCTCCTCCCCGTGACACCGCCACAATACCGCACTCCGGCCGCCCGGGCGCCGGCACACGCCACCGGCTCCCCCGCGTGCCCGTGCTATTATGTTGGCATAGGTTACATCGTGTGTCTACCCCCGCTATATAAGAGACGCCTAGGATACAAGTGTCCTACTAGGACACGACTCCATATCCTATCTAAACACAATACAACTACAAGTCCAACTGTAACCTATCTTGTACACTATATTCGACACAACTCCAACAAACTCCACCTTGACGAATATTCTCCACCACCTTGGATTCATCCATGCATCGAACCTCCATGTACATTGGACTTGAGATACACCATGAGCACCGCTGCTACTCCCAGACTCCATGTGACTCCACCTGCAACTATAGTCCCTTCTCGTCTTCTTCATAGTCAAAACTCGAGCAAAATTAAGTTCCTCATTACTCTACTTTGTGCTCCCAACTTCCGGAGAATCTGTTCAATACCATCACACACCGATAACTTATCTGCGTGAAAATGAACAACTCACATATTGAAAGCTACATATAAGAGTTACCTGAACTCAACATCACCGCTCATTCTTAACTGTCTGTCTGAAACTTGAAGGAATTTCACTGTCACCCTATGTCACCCTGAGTCAAATTCACAGTTGTCTCATCCTTTTTCCGGACAGTCTTTGACATGTCCCATAGCTATAGCACTCCGCCTCCTTCTGTACTTATCATCCGCACTTTGCCATGTGCACCGAACACCACAGAATATACGGCTGTGTAGTCTCTCGGCTTTTGACAATATCAGACTTTCCGCCACTTTCTCAGATTCTCCATGGTCAACTCTTGTCCATCTTCCGGCACCGATAGACCCAGTCACCAACTTGAATCCGGTACTCGTCAACACTGCTCAGCACCCCCTGCACAATTTGTCTGACCACACGTCTGACCGCTAGTGCCTTGGCCTGCCGCTGTGTCCCGTGCTTACCGCACGCCTCGCCGCTATCATCGCGTCGAGCCTCTGCTGTCCTGGTCGAGTCTCCCAAGGTCGCGAACCCACACCACTCAACCCCCACTGCAGAGAACCACCGATCATCACCGACCGATGCCGAGTATCACGTCTCCATCAGACCACTAGTACCCAATCTGAAACCACGTGTCTCTCGCTATCCCGCTGAAATAGGCTTCGACTCTCCATGCATTTACGCCGTAGCCCCTCCATCAGCACAGAGTGAAGTCTTTCGCTAGACTCCAGCTCCACCTTCAACATGACTCATGGTAGATAATCAGTCCACCCTCACGCCCCGTTGACTTCAAGCTCCGTGTGTACACCACCTTGAATCAACCCTGCGTCATAGTCTCGTCGAAGCCGCACAAGCCCTCAGGCCTGCACCACGTGTTTCCACGCCCTAGAAGTCGGCCACCATCAGCATCACGCTCCTATATCGTCGTCGCTGAAATCACCACCGTCTTCTGCTTTGACCGACATCCCCGTTGATCAGTCAGACAGTCCAGTCCGACCCAGCCGAAAATTATCCAACTGCAGTCATGCTCCACCCTGCATCGTGTTCGCCTCGCACGTCTGTGCATTGCCTTGACGCCCTGTGTATGCATGATCCTGCCACGCTGCACTTCAGGCTCCTCCAAGCCTTATGCGCGTGTTGTCGTCCTTAACGTACACGCACCAAGCACTCTTAGCAAACATGACCCACAAGAGAAATTTTCATGCAAAACCAGACTGAGTGATCCCTGCGCACAATTCCCTTCTCTTGTCTTGGTCCACTAATAGCTCCTCCATGCACGCACAAGAACTGCACTTTTTTTTCACAAACAAATCTCGCGGTATCCTTGGATCTGCACAACTTGGTACCACCACACGAGCAGCTTCAGCTACCTTACTACGTGAGGCCTCCTTGTACACCATGCATGCAGCAGCCCCGTCCATCTTCACGTCAAGCTGCTCCTCGGAACCCCCTTGCACTTGAGCAGCCATGCCTTGCCCTTGCCCTTTTTTCCTGAAAAACGGCCACGCCTTGGCCTTTGCTGCGTCCGTACGCGCCCGTACAAACCAACCGCTGCCTGAGCCTACGCCTTGGACTAGAGGCCCACCTGGCGCTGTCTGCTCGGTCCGGATCGGCCAGAGCCACGCGCAAGCGCCCTTCAAAGTGCCGCCGTTCCGATTGAGACGCAAGACTCCTGCCGCTGCACGATTCCGCCTCCGCCGCTTGCACGCAGATTGCTTTTTCTGATCTCGCTGATACGCTTCCAAATCACATCGATCTTCTTGACTTTCCGTCGACCTAATCTTCAAGATTGCTCCCGAGTTCCGATTGCTCGACACATCATAGATCAAACGATTTTTCTGCAACATCCCAGCTCATCACCTCTAGATCAATAACCTGCAGCCTCTCGAACCTTGCTCATGATACCACTTGTTAGAATAAATCCAAGGTGCTCTGTCGATCTATCGAGGACCAAGCAATCACACGAGGCACGACACCGAGATTTATTAACGAGGTTCACCGATATGGCTACATCTCCGGGGCATGACTATGGGCGCTCCTCCCCGTGACACCGCTACAATACCGCACTCCGGCCGCCCGGGCGCCGGCACACGCCGCCGGCTCCCCCACGTGCCCGTGCTATTATGTTGGCATAGGTTACATCGTGTGTCTACCCCCGCTATATAAGAGAGGCCTAGGATACAAGTGTCCTACTAGGACACGACTCCATATCCTATCTAAACACAATACAACTACAAGTCCAACTATAACCTACCTTGTACACTATATTCGACATAACTCCAACAAGACTATCTTCCCCTCTTTTTGTCTTCTCCACAACCACCATTCTATTTCACATATAGTGCTATATCCATGGCTCACGCTCATGTATTGCGTGAAGATTGAAAAAGTTTTGAAAATGTTAAAGTATGAAACAATTGCTTGGCTTGTCATCGGGGTTGTGCATGATTTAAATACTTTGTGTGGTGAAGATAGAGCATAGCCAGAATATATGATTTTGTACGGATAATTTTCTTTGGCCATGTTATTTTGAGAAGACATAATTGCTTTGTTAGTATGCTTGAAGTATTATTATTTTTATGTCAATATGAACTTTTGTCTTGAATCTTTCGAATCTGAATATTCATACCACAATTAAGAAGATTTACATTGAAATTATGCCAAGTAGCACTCCACATCAAAAATTCTCTTTTTATCATTTACCTACTCGAGGACGAGCAGGAATTAAGCTTGGGGATGCCTGATATGTCTCCAACGTATCTATAGTTTTTGATTGCTCCATGCTATATTATCTACTGTTTTGGACTATATTGGGCTTTATTTTCCACTTTTATATTATTTTTGGGACTAACCTATTAACCGGAGGCCCAGACCAGAATTACTGTTTTTTGCCTATTTCAATGTTTCAGATAAACGGAATATCAAACGGAGTCCAAACAGAATAAAATCTTCGGGAACGTGATTTTCTCACCGAACAAAAGAATAAAATCTTCGGGACCCTGCTCCAAGGAACAAAAGAGGTGGTCACGAGGGTGGAGGGTGCCCCCCTAGGGCGCGCCCCCCTGCCTCGTGGGCCCCTCGTTGCTCCTCCGGCGTACTCCTTCCTCCTATATATACCTATGTACCCTCAAACGATCAAAACAGGAGCCAAAAACCTAATTCCACCGCCGCAACTTTCTGTATCCACGAGATCCCATCTTGGGGCCTGTTCCGGAGCTCCGCCGGAAGAGGGCCGTCATCACGGAGGGCTTCTACATCATCATAGCCTGTCCGATGAAGTGTGGGTAGTTTACCTCAGACCTTCGGGTCCATAGTTAGTAGCTAGATGGCTTCTTCTCTCTCTTTGAATCTCAATACAAAGTTCTCCCCCTCTCTTGTGGAGATCTATTCGATGTAATCTTCTTTTTGCGGTGTGTTTGTTGAGACCGATGAATTGTGGGTTTATGATCAAGTCTATCTATGAATAATATTTGATTCTTCTCTGAATTCTTTTATGTATGATTGGTTATCTTTGCAAGTCTCTTCAAATTATCAGTTTGGTTTGGCCTACTAGATTGGTTTTTCTTGCCATGGGAGAAGTGCTTAGCTTTGGGTTCAATCTTGCGGTGTCCTTTCCCAGTGATAGAAGGGGCAGCAAGGCATGTATAGTATTGCTGCCATTGAGGATAATAAGATGGTTTTTTTATCATATTGCATGAAACTATCCCTCTACATCATGTCATCTTGCTTAAGGCGTTACTCTGTTTTTAACTTAATACTCTAGATGCATGTTGGATAGCGGTCGATGAGTGGAGTAATAGTAGTAGATGCAGGCAAGAGTCGGTCTACTTGTCTCGGACGTGATGCCTATATACATGATCATACCTAGATATTCTCATAACTATGCTCAATTCTGTCAATTGCTCAACAGTAATTTGTTCACCCACCATAGAATACTTATGCTCTTGAGAGAAGCCACTAGTGAAACCTATGGCCCCCGGGTCTATTTACCTCATATTAATCTCCATCACTTTAATCTTGCTTGCTTTTTTACTTTGCCTTTTTACTTTTCACTTTGTATCTCTATACCAAAAATACCAAAAATATTATCTATCATCTCTATCAGATCTCACCCTCGTAAGTAACCGTGAAGGGATTGCCAACCCCTAATCGCATTGGTTGCGAGGAGCTATTGTTTTTGTGTAGGTACGATGGACTCAAGCGTGGCCTCCTACTGGATTGATACCTTGGTTCTCAAAAATTGAGGGAAATACTTATGCTACTTTGCTGCATCATCCTCTCCTCTTTGGGGAAATTCAACGCAGTGCTCAGGAGGTAGCAGCGGCAAAGAGGGAAGGCGTCATGGCCTCGTGGAGTCTGGTGGAGATCCGGGTTAGGTTTAGACCAATCCCGCGTGTGTGAGCGACTTGACCAATCCCGTCGCGTTCGTTTTCTCGTTTCCTATCCGACGTGGCTAGCGCGAGCGCTCGACCTTGATGCACACCTTATTATTTTGGATTAGGCAGCGTTTTTGGAGTATGGTTATTTTGACGTGCATCATGACGCCGTTTGAGAATGGCATATTTATTTCGTACATAGTATTCTCTGTCCCGCTGCCTCTTCAATTCCTTAGGGTCTGTATAAATACAAACAGAAAGTTAGCGCAAAAGCAATAACAGTGTTCATCATTCAAGAAAAATTGTAGCGCTCAGTAGGCTGTTAATTACCCACGGACTGGGAGTTGGTTATATCCTGAAATGGGGTGCGTGGCCCCGCGTGATTGGGGGATGACATACCCGCCGCGTACAGTAGAATCTGCCAAGAGGATTGAATTAAACCATATTAGTTAGAATCAAATTGCAGATCTTGTTGCTGTTACCATTAGTGGCAAATAGCATTCATGTACACAGAATATCTACCATTTTTAAGAAGTTGCTCCCCACTTCTTCCTATTCTCTTAACATGCACGCTATCTACATCAGATTTATGCCACGTCACTGTTAACTTTGCAAAGAGCAGCCAATCAATCTAATTGATTAGCCAGGCATTGGCCACGCAGTCCTGATTTGCGCAAGCGAGAAGTGCATGCATGCGCGCGTGTGACCAGATAGTTACTACGCGCGAACGACACAAATCAATGCAAGCACACAACTTCTCATGCTAGTCATAGTGGAAGTAATATAAGTAGTAACATAGATGCCACATAAGCAAAAAAGATGATGTGTCATGTAATTAAAGAGGAAAGAGGCAAATAAAGAACATAATATGTTACCGTCACATAGCTGTTTCCAATATAAAATGAGTCTACAAAATAATAAATGAAGATATGTATGTTACTACACCTATGACACTTCTCAGTATGAAGGTGGTAACATGAACTAGTAACACATGTATGTTACTAGTCTAAATTACTCTCCACTACGACTAGCCTCGTGGTCTAAACCCATGCATGGCGTCCAAGATAACTCGGTACAGTTAATTCCAAGAATAGACCACCGAAGCAATCCAAGCGCATGCATGTTGTCACTTAATTCGGTGTAGTTAATTACCATTGTCTAAAGCCCATGCATGCAGTTAATCATGGGTGAATTTACGGAGGATTTTATTCCGTTCCAATTCCCAGCCGTAGCATTTAGTTCTGGGCGCATTATCATCTCCACCATACTCCTTTTCTTTCGTCCGTCTCCTGCGGTTTCCTTTCTCTTTGTCTTCTATACGTCCGGTTCCACTCGCACAAATAAATCAACTTCCTGGTCTTATGTTTGGATTCAGATTACGTAACAATATTCCTTCAAGAGCGATGGTGGCGTTGATGGCGAGGTGCCACTTCTTCCAGTCCTTCGTGAGTCGACGCCGCCGGAGACACCACCCGCGCGCTGCTGCCAACCCAGACCCCTGTAATCTTCGCAGTTGAACCGATCCCTGCACCCGTTGCCGATGAATCGAGCCCCGTAGGCTACGCTGCTTGAAGGCACGCACCCCAGCGTCGACAAGAGCTCCCGGTGGGCAACACGTGCCAGTGCCACCGTCGGCATCCTCATCCAACATCAACTGAACCGAAGGTGCGGGATCTCTTTCCTTTCTATATCCTTAGATTTGAGCAATTTTTCAAGTTAGCTTGAGTTGAAAGCTCTGTTAGTGTGTGGTACTATGGATCCTAATTTTTAGAAAATGAAGCTTTGTTCCGTCACCAGACACCTTATCCACGTCAGCCAGTCCGGTCTGTCAATCACACCTACATTCTCGAGATACGATGGGTCATGTTCAACTCTCTGATCTGGTTGGATTTGATTAGAAGCACTAGATAGTGAAAAAACTTTTTTGTTTTTGTATTCTTCTTGAAGGAATAAACAAATGAAACTTACCATGTACTACCTGCAACTACAGTCCTGCATCTCCCTCAAAGACGAATTAATATGAATCATATTGGTATTTTTGTTGCTTTCCTATGATTTGTAGAATCAGTGCGTATGACATATTGCAATTCATCTTCAATGTTTTCTCATATCGATCTAATACCTTAGAGGTACCGCTGTCATTCTTCTACTGCAGGTGTTCAAAACAGAAGGTTTTGTTTGATCGTTACTAGGCATCCAGAGGCACATACATTTCATCCAAAAGGAGGCAAGGAGCTCTAATTTTATTTTATCTGATGATGTGTTTTTCGTTCGGAGATAGATGCTGGAATAGTAACTGATGTTCAGTTTCAAGCATATGCATGTATAATTACAATTAATTATATTCTGTAAGGCTAATCACTTGGTATATTATCTCTTCAAACCTATAGCATCTCTTGATAAATGTAAGAATAATTCTTTTATGTGGTTACAATATCATTATATGATTGTTTTGGTTTGATGACACTCATAGCCTAAAAGGTACATCCTTGCTGAGAGGATCAAGTATGGTCTGTTCCAACCATCATTTAGTTTAATTGTTCTATGCTGGCTGAGAGCCTATTAAAAAGGTGTGACTAAATGGAGTGTATATGTTGTTCTACTCAGGAATCATTCTATTTTGTACACCTCTGCTTATTCTCTCTAATGGGTATTAGGTTGCATCTAAACTATACTTTCCTTCTATTACGTGCATTATAATTAGGTAATAATACATAATTTTTATTTGGATTTTTTGGAAACTGACTTCTCATATTATTTCATAAAAGTTTCATATGCAATACTACAAATTCCCGCAGCAACGTGCGGGGTATCATCTAGTTATTAAGAATAAACATGCTTGTTATGTTTATGTAGGATATAGGCTCAATTTTTTTTGTTTTTATTGATGTCAAGCAGGATGGTGCGGTTACGTAATAGTTGAGAGCATGGAAATGTTGCATTTGGATGAAGTGAACCCCAACTGACCAAGGGTATAGAAAATGAATGAATCTAGCAGCAAATCACATTTGTCTTGTTAGTAGATTGACTGTATTATAAATTCTGCTCACCTTAGGACTTCATCTGAGGTAGTGATGTGATTTAGGGACCATGAACATTACAAAGGATGTCGAAGGAGGTTCAGGGACTCGCCGATAGCGAGGAGGCGACGGAGGAACGACTGCTCACGGTGCGGTGCAGGGCGGCGAGGGCGGCGTTCCGGAAGCAGAGATGCTGCCCCAGGGTGAGGGGATCTGCCGGGCGGCGAGGTCGGGGCGACGGTGCTACGGTGCAGCGATGGGATAATTGTTTTGTTTCCTTCCTGATGATGCGTGATTTCAGGTGTTCCCTCCCACCATGGTATGGTGCAGCGATGGGAAGTTATTTGTTTCCCTGCGTGTGATTGATGATTGGGAGGGACGTGGAGGTGATTTCCTCTGCGGTGGAACGGTCCGTCGGTGTGTAAATTATTAAGTGCACCCCAAACAGCACATCAGGTTAAGGCTGACCATTAGATTGATTTTAGTGGGCCTAATCATAGGGTGGTAATAGGTCCGTGTACGTTTAATGGGGTACGTGAAGAGAAGTTAATGTTTGCTCTTTTATTAGTAGTAGAGATACGCGTCAAATAGGGTTTTCCCTCCCAGACATTGGGGGATGTGAACTTAAGGATGGCTCCTATACAACGCGTAGGGCACTGGCGATCGATATAGCGCGTACCCCCCCCCCCCCTTCGCAGCACGGGTGTCGTATGGGCCGGCCGATTTTCCTTTTTCCCTTTCATTTTTCTTCTTTTCCTTTTTTCTTTTCTTTTCTGTTTTACTTTTTCTTTCTCCTTTTTCTTTTTTTCCTTTTCACCTTTTCT
>NC_041390.1:570793519-570819980 GCF_002162155.2 Triticum dicoccoides | reverse complement strand
TTTTGTCAAAAAATGTTCTAGAATACAATATATTTTTCATAAAGTTGAACAAATGTTCATTGGATTCAAAATGTATTCATCAAATACCAAATAATGTTCATCACTATTGAAAAATGCTCATAAAAATTTTTGTTCATCAAAAAAAGAAGTACAATCAAAAGTAAAAAAAGTTCATTCTTTATGAAATATCAAACATTTTTTTGATTTCAAGAACTGTTTTTGAATCTGTGAACGTTTTTTGAAAATCACAATTCATTTTGGAATCTCGAAAAAAGTAAACCGCGCCCCACATGGACCGGCCCAGAAGGGCGCGCAGTGGAGCGGGGGATGCGTGCGCAGCCGAACTAGAAACTTCGAGAATCGAGAGAGTAGTCACTTACTAATCCTTCGGCCCGCAGCCACTCGCGACCTAAACCTAACCCGCTGCCTCCCGCTCTCCCTCCTGTTCCACCGCCGCCGTCAAGCCAGCGCTCTAGGCTGCCGACGTCCGACCCCTTGCCGTTACTTGCTCATACGTGCAGCCTAGATGACGAGGCAACTGTCGCTGCGCCGGAGCCTCGCCGTCCCCCCTGTGGTGGCGACGGATCTCGAGGGATGATGACACGAGCGCGGCGTCGGCGGCTTTGCCTCCTCGTAGAATGGAGGGATTGGGCCAACCTGCTTCCTCCGGACCTCGTTGAGGAGATCTCTGACCGGCTGCTCTCCCTCGACGTGGCCGAGTATCTCCGCTTCCGCGCTGTGTGCAGGACGTGGCGCGGACTCATCGCCGACCCGCGCACAGCAGGCCTCCTTGACAGCCGCTTCCGCCCCCGCAACTGGATGGTGCTCTCCATCATTCCTGACCCCGAGCCCCACCGCCGCCTCCTCAACTTGGCCACTGCGGCCTCTCTCGGTGTCCACCTCCCGGCCATCTCCACCCACTGCCACATCTGCGACGTCGACGGCCTCCTCGTCCTCTTCCACAAGCCCACCACGACCACCCGCCTCCTCGACCCACTCACCAACGCCCTCACCGAGTTCCCGGCAATCTCGAGCCTCGTTTCGGCCGTCCCCCTGGATCACCACACCGTCTTGTTTCAGAATCCCCTGGGCACTATTCCTAGGGCGATCAATGCCGCAGCTTTTGATGACTCCACATCCCCGCCCACACTCCTCTGCCTGAGAGGCGGTTTGGCCACCATCATCTTCGCCAAACCTGGCGATGAGCACTGGACGCTGGTGATCCCAGGCCAGTCCACCCACCCCAGGAACTACAATATCAACAGGTACTGTTCTTCACATTGCTCTCCCTGGGAGGACACTGCTACATCAGCTCGCCGGAGGGTTCGGTCTACCTTTTAGAGCTGCAGCCGCAACCTCGGCTGGTAGAGGTGGTTGTGCTGAAATCTGAGATGGGCTCTAGGCCCATATTGCAATTTCTGAAAAATCTCTAAGGGCCCATGTGGGTTATATGGCACTAGGTGTGGTGGGAAGTTTAGTCCCACCCCGGAAGTGGAAGGAGAGTTGGAGTGGTTTATAAGGGTTTCCCTTCTACATGCTATTGGAGCTTGAGAAGAGAAGAGGCCCTCGCGCACTCCTCCTCCGCCACGCCGCGTCGCGTCGCGTCGCGGGTTGCGGGATTGAGCCGAGCCGAGCTCACACCTACGCGCTTATTTTTGCCAGTCACTAACGGAGAGTTTTCTGACAGCTGGGCCACGATCTGAGACGTCGGATCGTGGGCTGTCACGGACTCGGACGTGGGTCGAGCCCACGTCTCTCCACGCGGCTGCGCCTATAAGTATGCGGTGTCTCCTAACCCTAGCCGCCACGAACAGATCACATCTGCTCACGCGCACGCCCACCGTCGTTCCTTTGCTGCTGCTGCCGTCGGTGACTCCATCCCGTCCGCCACGTACACGGTCGACGGGAGAGCAGGTCTCCGAAACCACGCCCTTCTGGTTCCTGTACGGGGTGAGGGGCGAATAGGTTTTTGGGCAGCGATTACGCGACTGCTCGCTTCCGATCGTCTACTTCCTCTACGTCCGCGTCGCCTTAGTCATCACCATGTCCACCGACGCCGACCGTGCCGCCGCCGAGAAAGCTGAAGCCGACAAGAAGGTCGCCGAGGACGCCGCTGCTGCCACCAAAGCCGCGGCCTCTGTGTGGCCTACTGGAGGGTATAACTCGTTTATCCCGCTCCTGATTATTTTCATACTAGCAGTACTAGCAGTATGTGTAGATTTGTCTACTGTTTGCTTAGTACGTGCATGTTTAGATCAGAGTGAGTACGTCATCAACTTAGTCAATGCCATGCTAGTGATTTACTCATGGATTAATTTAATCGAGAAATTGCCTATTTACTCAACAATCCAAAAACCTATTATGTGTAGGAATTTCTCGGCAAGTGGCTTTGCCGCTGCACTGAAACCGGATAAGTTTACCGGTACATACTTCAAGTGTTGGCAGACTAAGACCACGTTATGGCTCACGGCTATGAACGTGTTCTGGGTCACCGGTGTCTCCACGGGAACGATTGCTCCTGAACAGGAGAAGGCGTTCAAGGAGGCTACCGTTGTGTTTCTCGGAGCAGTTCTTAGCGTGATCGGAGATAAACTGGTCGACGCATATTTACATGTGCATGTCGCCAAGGACTTGTGGGAGGCGCTCGAATCTAAATTCGGGGCCGCCAATGCAGGGAGCGAGATTTATACTATAGAGCAGTTCCATGATTACAAGATGGTTGAAAACCGTCCTGTATTGGAGCAGGCTCATGAGATAATATGCATTGTTAAGGAACTTGAGCTTCTCAAGTGCGAGTTACCGGGCAAGTTTGTCGCGGGCTGCATAATCGCTAAGCTCCCTAATTCCTGGAGGAACTTTGCCACCACTCTGAAACATCAGAGGCGTGAATTCTCTGTGGAGGATGTCATTGGCCATCTGAGTGTTGAGCAGAATTCGAGGGCAAAAGACTCGCACGGAAAAGGGGCCGAAGGGACTTCTGTTGCCAACATGGTGAACCAGAAGAACTTCAACTCCCACAAGCCCAAGGGAAAGAACGGTGTCCAACACAATACCGACTTTAAGAAGAAGGGTAAGAAGACCTTCAAGAAGAACAAGAAGGACGAGGGCTGCTTTACTTGTGGTTCGGTTGAACATTGGGCCAACAAGTGCCCAAACAAGTACAAGAAGTCAGGACAGGACTCCAAGTCTGTCAACATGATTGTGGGCAACCATGAGAATGGTGCATCTGGGTACGGTAATTTATTTACTGTTTTTTCAGTGTTTCAACCCAACGATTGGTGGGTGGACACAGGTGCAGGTGTTCATGTGTGTGCTGACATTTCATTGTTCACTTCTTACCAGGTCACAGGTCACGGGTCCGTATTGATGGGGAATGGCGCGAGTGCTTCTGTTCATGGTGTTGGCACGGTCGATCTGAAGTTTACTTCGGGAAGGATCGTGCAGCTGAAGAACGTGCAGCATGTCCCCGCCATCAAGAAGAACCTCGTTAGTGGCTCCCTTCTATGTAGAGAAGGGTTTAAGTTGGTTTTCGAGTCTAATAAATTAGTTGTTACAAAATATGGACTCTTTGTTGGAAAAGGTTATGAGAGCGGAGGGATGTTCCGCCTTTCCCTCGCAGATTTTTGTAATAAAGTCATGAACCATATTCATTCGAATGTTAATGAATCTGAAGTTTGGCATTCACGTCTTTGTCACATTAGTTTTGGTGTTATGATGCGGCTAGCCAAGTTGGATTTAATCCCGAGTTTCACTTTAGCCAAAGGTTCTAAGTGCCTTTCATGTGTGCAAGCTAAGCAACCTCGCAAGCCTCATAAGGCCGCGGAGGAGAGACACCTGGCACCATTAGAACTCATACATTCTGATCTTTGTGAGATGAATGGTGTGTTGACTAAAGGTGGAAAGAGATACTTCATGACATTGATAGATGATTCCACTAGATATTGCTATGTGTATCTGTTAAATACTAAAGATGAGGCTCTACACTACTTTAAAATCTATAAGGCAGAAGTTGAAAATCAACTTGAAAAGAAAATTAAACGAGTCCGGTCAGATCGTGGTGGAGAGTACTTCTCGAGTGAGTTTGATTCCTTCTGTGCGGAACACGGCATTATTCATGAGAGGACGCCTCCCTATTCACCCCAGTCAAACGGGGTTGCCGAGCGAAAAAACCGTACTCTAACTGATTTGGTTAACGCCATGTTAGATACATCGGGTTTATCCAAGGCATGGTGGGGGGAGGCTATATTGACGGCATGTCATGTCCTGAATAAAGTTTCGACAAAGGATAGTGAGATCACTCCCTATGAGAAATGGGCAAAGAGAAGGACGACACTCTCGTACTTGCGTACTTGGGGCTGTTTGGTGAAAGTCAACGTGCCGATCCCCAAAAAGCGTAAGCTTGGACATAAGACCATGGACTGCATTAATTTGGGCTACGCTAAGAACAGCGTTGGCTATAGATTTCTAGTAGTGAAATCTGAGGTACCTGACCAGAAGATCGGTACAATTATGGAGTCTAAGGATGCTACATTCTTTGAGGATATTTTTCCTATGAGAGATATGCAAAGCACTTCTAGACAGGAATCTGAGGACACTCCTGAACCTGCCATCCCTATGGAATATTATGAACAAACACATGATGAAAATCCCGAGGAGGATGACGAGGAAACCCTTGGTAGGGGCAAGAGACAAAGGACTGCAAAGACCTTTGGTGATGATTTCTTCGTGTACCTCGTGGATGATACTCCCACTTCTATTTCAGAAGCGTATGCCTCTCCAGAAGCTGACTACTGGAAGGATGCGGTCCGTAGCGAGATGGATTCCATCATGGCTAACGGGACATGGGAGATCACTGACCGTCCCTATGGTTGCAAACCACTGGGATGTAAGTGGGTGTTCAAAAAGAAGCTTAGGCCCGATGGTACGATTGAAAAGTACAAGGCTAGGCTTGTGGCCAAGGGCTATGACCAGCAAGAAGAGGAAGATTTCTTTGATACTTATTCACCTGTGGCTAGACTGACCACCATTCGAGTATTACTCTCGTTGGCAGCCTCACATGGTCTTCTCGTCCATCAGATGGATGTTAAGACGGCTTTTCTAAATGGAGAGCTAAAGGAGGAAATCTACATGCAACAACCTGATGGCTTTGTGATAGATGGCCAGGAAAGAAAGGTGTGTAGGTTGATAAAATCTTATATGGCCTGAAACAAGCACCTAAGCAATGGCATGATAAGTTTAATACAACTCTGACATCTGTTGGTTTCGTTGTTAATGAGGCTGACAAATGTGTATACTATCGCCATGGTGGGGGCGAAGGAGTTATACTGTGCTTGTATGTTGATGACATACTGATATCCGGAACAAACCTCAAAGTCATTGAGGAGGTCAAATCATTTCTATTTCAGAACTTTGAGATGAAAGACCTTGGTGTGGCTGATGTTATCTTGAACATCAAGCTACTGAGAGATAATGAGGGTGGGATCACACTTCTGCAATCCCATTACGTTGAGAAGGTGTTGAGTCGTTTTGGATATTCGGACTGCACACCATCTCAAACACCATATGATCCTAGCGTATTGATTCGAAAGTCCAAAGGCATGGCTAAAGATCAATTGAGATACTCTCAAATCATTGGTTCACTGATGTACCTAGCGAGCGCAACGAGGCCTGACATCGCGTTTGCTGTGAGCAAACTGAGCCGGTTTGTTTCCAAACCGGGTGATGTACATTGGCATGCTGTTGAGAGAGTTATGCGCTATCTGAAAGGTACTATGAACTATGGACTTCACTATACCGGATACCCGTCGGTACTTGAAGGGTATAGTGATGCGAATTGGATCTCTGATGCTGATGAGATGAAGGCCACAACTGGGTATATGTTTACTCTTGGAGGTGGCGCTGTTTCCTGGAAGTCTTGCAAGCAAACGATCTTAATGAGATCGACAATGGAAGCAGAATTAACGGCATTAGACACATCTGGTGTTGAAGCGAGATGGCTTCGAGATCTTTTGATGGACTTGCCATTGGTTGATAAACCGGTTCCGGCTATCCTTATGAACTGTGACAATCAGACTGTCATCACCAAGGTGAAGAGTTCAAAGGACAACATGAAGTCCACCAAACACATAAGAATGAGATTAAAAGCTGTCAGAAAATTAAGAAACTCCGGAGTGATAGCGTTAGACTATGTCCATACGGCTAAGAATCTGGCAGATCCCTTTACAAAAGGGCTATCACGTGTTGTGATAGATAATGCATCGAGGGAGATGGGTATGAGACCCACATGAGTTGCCATGGTGGTAACCCAACCTATATGATCGGAGATCCCGTGAACTAGGACCTGGGAAAACAAGCCAGTGGTGAACTGAGGAGAGTAACTATACTAACCCACTCCGTTGGAGATGCAATACTCTCGATACTGTATGGTAGGATGACTACGGTCTCAATGTGTTCCAAAGCTTATAAAAGCAAGATGCTATCCTACAGAGCGATCTTTGGAGGAACACACCTATATGAGCCCGACTGCTGGTCACAGTCTATGAGATTGGGGTGATCTCTAGTAAGCTCATGAATAGGCCAGGAGTGTGACTTATATGTTCCACCCGAGGGGTCAGCCTTCGGCAGCCTAGTACTAGTAAGACATGTAGTGAAACTTCTTTACGCCAAACTGACAATTCAAGGCATAGTCCATTGTTCAGTTGTGAAGGAGTGTAGCCACTTGTTCTAGGTGAAGTTCAACCTTAACAGGTCTTTACTGAAACACTGGTATATCGAAACAACAATTGGAACAGAGGACACAATGGGCCCTCGAGATCTGGTGGGGGATTGCTAAAATCTGAGATGGGCTCTAGGCCCATATTGCAATTTCTGAAAAATCTCTAAGGGCCCATGTGGGTTATATGGCACTAGGTGTGGTGGGAAGTTTAGTCCCACCCCGGAAGTGGAAGGAGAGTTGGAGTGGTTTATAAGGGTTTCTCTTCTACATGCTATTGGAGCTTGAGAAGAGAAGAGGCCCTCGCGCACTCCTCCTCCGCCGCCCGCCTCGCCACGCCATGCCTCGTCACGACGCGCCGCGCCGCGCCGCGGGTTGCGGGATTGAGCCGAGCCGAGCTCACACCTACGCGCTTATTTTTGCCAGTCACTAACGGAGAGTTTTCTGACAGCTGGGCCACGATCTGAGACGTCGGATCGTGGGCTGTCACGGACTCGGACGTGGGTCGAGCCCACGTCTCTCCACGCGGCTGCGCCTATAAGTATGCGGTGTCTCCTAACCCTAGCCGCCACGAACAGATCACATCTGCTCACGCGCACGCCCACCGTCGTTCCTTTGCTGCTGCTGCCGCCGGTGACTCCATCCCGTCCGCCACGTACACGGTCGACGGGAGAGCAGGTCTTCGAAACCACGCCCTTCTGGTTCCTGTACGGGGTGAGGGGCGAATAGGTTTTTGGGCAGCGATTACGCGACTGCTCGCTTCCGATCGTCTACTTCCTCTACGTCCGCGTCGCCTTAGTCATCACCATGTCCACCGACGCCGACCGTGCCGCCGCCGAGAAAGCTGAAGCCGACAAGAAGGTCGCCGAGGACGCCGCTGCTGCCACCAAAGCCGCGGCCTCTGCGTGGCCTACTGGAGGGTATAACTCGTTTATCCCGCTCCTGATTATTTTCATACTAGCGGTACTAGCAGTATGTGTAGATTTGTCTACTGTTTGCTTAGTACGTGCATGTTTAGATCAGAGTGAGTACGTCATCAACTTAGTCAATGCCATGCTAGTGATTTACTCATGGATTAATTTAATCGAGAAATTGCCTATTTACTCAACAATCCAAAAACCTATTATGTGTAGGAATTTCTCGGCAAGTGGCTTTGCCGCTGCACTGAAACCGGATAAGTTTACCGGTACATACTTCAAGTGTTGGCAGACTAAGACCACGTTATGGCTCACGGCTATGAACGTGTTCTGGGTCACCGGTGTCTCCACGGGAACGATTGCTCCTGAACAGGAGAAGGCGTTCAAGGAGGCTACCGTTGTGTTTCTCGGAGCAGTTCTTAGCGTGATCGGAGATAAACTGGTCGACGCATATTTACATGTGCATGTCGCCAAGGACTTGTGGGAGGCGCTCGAATCTAAATTCGGGGCCGCCAATGCAGGGAGCGAGATTTATACTATAGAGCAGTTCCATGATTACAAGATGGTTGAAAACCGTCCTGTATTGGAGCAGGCTCATGAGATAATATGCATTGTTAAGGAACTTGAGCTTCTCAAGTGCGAGTTACCGGGCAAGTTTGTCGCGGGCTGCATAATCGCTAAGCTCCCTAATTCCTGGAGGAACTTTGCCACCACTCTGAAACATCAGAGGCGTGAATTCTCTGTGGAGGATGTCATTGGCCATCTGAGTGTTGAGCAGAATTCGAGGGCAAAAGACTCGCACGGAAAAGGGGCCGAAGGGACTTCTGTTGCCAACATGGTGAACCAGAAGAACTTCAACTCCCACAAGCCCAAGGGAAAGAACGGTGTCCAACACAATACCGACTTTAAGAAGAAGGGTAAGAAGACCTTCAAGAAGAACAAGAAGGACGAGGGCTGCTTTACTTGTGGTTCGGTTGAACATTGGGCCAACAAGTGCCCAAACAAGTACAAGAAGTCAGGACAGGACTCCAAGTCTGTCAACATGATTGTGGGCAACAATGAGAATGGTGCATCTGGGTACGGTAATTTATTTACTGTTTTTTCAGTGTTTCAACCCAATGATTGGTGGGTGGACACAGGTGCAGGTGTTCATGTGTGTGCTGACATTTCATTGTTCACTTCTTACCAGGTCACAGGTCACGGGTCCGTATTGATGGGGAATGGCGCGAGTGCTTCTGTTCATGGTGTTGGCACGGTCGATCTGAAGTTTACTTCGGGAAGGATCGTGCAGCTGAAGAACGTGCAGCATGTCCCCGCCATCAAGAAGAACCTCGTTAGTGGCTCCCTTCTATGTAGAGAAGGGTTTAAGTTGGTTTTCGAGTCTAATAAATTAGTTGTTACAAAATATGGACTCTTTGTTGGAAAAGGTTATGAGAGCGGAGGGATGTTCCGCCTTTCCCTCGCAGATTTTTGTAATAAAGTCGTGAACCATATTCATTCGAATGTTAATGAATCTGAAGTTTGGCATTCACGTCTTTGTCACATTAGTTTTGGTGTTATGATGCGGCTAGCCAAGTTGGATTTAATCCCGAGTTTCACTTTAGCCAAAGGTTCTAAGTGCCTTTCATGTGTGCAAGCTAAGCAACCTCGCAAGCCTCATAAGGCCGCGGAGGAGAGACACCTGGCACCATTAGAACTCATACATTCTGATCTTTGTGAGATGAATGGTGTGTTGACTAAAGGTGGAAAGAGATACTTCATGACATTGATAGATTATTCCACTAGATATTGCTATGTGTATCTGTTAAATACTAAAGATGAGGCTCTACACTACTTTAAAATCTATAAGGCAGAAGTTGAAAATCAACTTGAAAAGAAAATTAAACGAGTCCGGTCAGATCGTGGTGGAGAGTACTTCTCGAGTGAGTTTGATTCCTTCTGTGCGGAACACGACATTATTCATGAGAGGATGCCTCCCTATTCACCCCAGTCAAACGGGGTTGCCGAGCGGAAAAACCGTACTCTAACTGATTTGGTTAACGCCATGTTAGATACATCGGGTTTATCCAAGGCATGGTGGGGGGAGGCTATATTGACGGCATGTCATGTCCTGAATAAAGTTCCGACAAAGGATAGTGAGATCACTCCCTATGAGAAATGGGCAAAGAGAAGGACGACACTCTCGTACTTGCGCACTTGGGGCTGTTTGGTGAAAGTCAACGTGCCGATCCCCAAAAAGCGTAAGCTTGGACATAAGACCGTGGACTGCATTAATTTGGGCTACGCTAAGAACAGCGTTGGCTATAGATTTCTAGTAGTGAAATCTGAGGTACCTGACCAGAAGATCGGTACAATTATGGAGTCTAAGGATGCTACATTCTTTGAGGATATTTTTCCTATGAGAGATATGCAAAGCACTTCTAGACAGGAATCTAAGGAGACTCCTGAACCTGCCATCCCTATGGAATATTATGAACAAACACATGATGAAAATCCCGAGCAGGATGACGAGGAAACCCTTGGTAGGGGCAAGAGACAAAGGACTGCAAAGACCTTTGGTGATGATTTCTTCGTGTACCTCGTGGATGATACTCCCACTTCTATTTCAGAAGCGTATGCCTCTCCAGAAGCTGACTACTGGAAGGATGCGGTCCGTAGCGAGATGGATTCCATCATGGCTAACGGGACATGGGAGATCACTGACCGTCCCTATGGTTGCAAACCACTGGGATGTAAGTGGGTGTTCAAAAAGAAGCTTAGGCCCGATGGTACGATTGAAAAGTACAAGGCTAGGCTTGTGGCCAAGGGCTATGACCAGCAAGAAGAGGAAGATTTCTTTGATACTTATTCACCTGTGGCTAGACTGACCACCATTCGAGTATTACTCTCGTTGGCGGCCTCACATGGTCTTCTCGTCCATCAGATGGATGTTAAGACGGCTTTTCTAAATGGAGAGCTAAAGGAGGAAATCTACATGCAACAGCCTGATGGCTTTGTGATAGATGGCCAGGAAAGAAATGTGTGTAGGTTGATAAAATCTTTATATGGCCTGAAACAAGCACCTAAGCAATGGCATGATAAGTTTAATACAACTCTGACATCTGTTGGTTTCGTTGTTAATGAGGCTGACAAATGTGTATACTATCGCCATGGTGGGGGCGAAGGAGTTATACTGTGCTTGTATGTTGATGACATACTGATATTCAGAACAAACCTCAAAGTCATTGAGGAGGTCAAATCATTTCTATCTCAGAACTTTGAGATGAAAGACCTTGGTGTGGCTGATGTTATCTTGAACATCAAGCTACTGAGAGATAATGAGGGTGGGATCACACTTCTGCAATCCCATTACGTTGAGAAGGTGTTGAGTCGTTTTGGATATTCGGACTGCACACCATCTCAAACACCATATGATCCTAGCGTATTGATTCGAAAGTCCAAAGGCATGGCTAAAGATCAATTGAGATACTCTCAAATCATTGGTTCACTGATGTACCTAGCGAGCGCAACGAGGCCTGACATCGCGTTTGCTGTGAGCAAACTGAGCCGGTTTGTTTCCAAACCGGGTGATGTACATTGGCATGCTGTTGAGAGAGTTATGCGCTATCTGAAAGGTACTATGAACTATGGACTTCACTATACCGGATACCCGTCGGTACTTGAAGGGTATAGTGATGCGAATTGGATCTCTGATGCTGATGAGATGAAGGCCACAACTGGGTATATGTTTACTCTTGGAGGTGGCGCTGTTTCCTGGAAGTCTTGCAAGCAAACGATCTTAATGAGATCGACAATGGAAGCAGAATTAACGGCATTAGACACATCTGGTGTTGAAGCGAGATGGCTTCGAGATCTTTTGATGGACTTGCCATTGGTTGATAAACCGGTTCCGGCTATCCTTATGAACTGTGACAATCAGACTATCATCACCAAGGTGAAGAGTTCAAAGGACAACATGAAGTCCACCAAACACATAAGAATGAGATTAAAAGCTGTCAGAAAATTAAGAAACTCCGGAGTGATAGCGTTGGACTATGTCCATACGGCTAAGAATCTGGCAGATCCCTTTACAAAAGGGCTATCACGTGTTGTGATAGATAATGCATCGAGGGAGATGGGTATGAGACCCACATGAGTTGCCATGGTGGTAACCCAACCTATATGATCGGAGATCCCGTGAACTAGGACCTGGGAAAACAAGCCAGTGGTGAACTAAGGAGAGTAACTATACTAACCCACTCCGTTGGAGATGCAATACTCTCGATACTGTATGGTAGGATGACTACGGTCTCAATGTGTTCCAAAGCTTATAAAAGCAAGATGCTATCCTACAGAGCGATCTTTGGAGGAACACACCTATATGAGCCCGACTGCTGGTCACAGTCTATGAGATTGGGGTGATCTCTAGTAAGCTCATGAATAGGCCAGGAGTGTGACTTATATGCTCCACCCGAGGGGTCAGCCTTCGGCAGCCTAGTACTAGTAAGACATGTAGTGAAACTTCTTTACGCCAAACTGACAATTCAAGGCATAGTCCATTGTTCAGTTGTGAAGGAGTGTAGCCACTTGTTCTAGGTGAAGTTCAACCTTAACAGGTCTTTACTGAAACACTGGTATATCGAAACAGCAATTGGAACAGAGGACACAATGGGCCCTCGAGATCTGGTGGGGGATTGCTGAAATCTGAGATGGGCTCTAGGCCCATATTGCAATTTCTGAAAAATCTCTAAGGGCCCATGTGGGTTATATGGCACTAGGTGTGGTGGGAAGTTTAGTCCCACCCCGGAAGTGGAAGGAGAGTTGGAGTGGTTTATAAGGGTTTCTCTTCTACATGCTATTGGAGCTTGAGAAGAGAAGAGGCCCTCGCGCACTCCTCCTCCGCCGCCCGCCTCGCCACGCCACGCCTCGTCACGACGCGCCGCGCCGCGGGTTGCGGGATTGAGCCGAGCCGAGCTCACACCTACGCGCTTATTTTTGCCAGTCACTAACGGAGAGTTTTCTGACAGCTGGGCCACGATCTGAGACGTCGGATCGTGGGCTGTCACGGACTCGGACGTGGGTCCAGCCCACGTCTCTCCACGCGGCTGCGCCTATAAGTATGCGGTGTCTCCTAACCCTAGCCGCCACGAACAGATCACATCTGCTCACGCGCACGCCCACCGTCGTTCCTTTGCTGCTGCTACCGCCGGTGACTCCATCCCGTCCGCCACGTACACGGTCGACGGGAGAGCAGGTCTCCGAAACCACGCCCTTCTGGTTCCTGTACGGGGTGAGGGGCGAATAGGTTTTTGGGTAGCGATTACGCGACTACTCGCTTCCGATCGTCTACTTCCTCTACGTCCGCGTCGCCTTAGTCATCACCATGTCCACCGACGCCGACCGTGCCGCCGCCGAGAAAGCTGAAGCCGACAAGAAGGTCGCCGAGGACGCCGCTGCTGCCACCAAAGCCGCGGCCTCTGCGTGGCCTACTGGAGGGTATAACTCGTTTATCCCGCTCCTGATTATTTTCATACTAGCAGTACTAGCAGTATGTGTAGATTTGTCTACTGTTTGCTTAGTACATGCATGTTTAGATCAGAGTGAGTACGTCATCAACTTAGTCAATGCCATGCTAGTGATTTACTCATGGATTAATTTAATCGAGAAATTGTCTATTTACTCAACAGGTTGACCAGCGCCGCTTTGCTGAACCAGGTAACATTTGGCGCGAGCGCATAATGTCGTTCCTGGTCAGTGGCACCGACGGGAGGATGCTGATGGTACGGTACTGGAGTGGCGTGGAGCGCTTCGGCGACATTGGGGCTTACAACCAAAATGAGCTATTCACGGCGCGCGGCATCACCAGCCGCATTGAGGTGTTGGAGGTGGACATCGCCGGAAAGAGGCTGGTTCCCATGAGGAGCCTTGGCCGGCATGCAGTGTTTATTGGCCTGACGCACTGCTTGCACATCTCTACCGAGACATTCCCCTACATTTCTGCCGACACAATATACCTCGGCTGCTATCATCAGCAAAACCGCGGGTTTGGCATCTATCATATCAACAACAAGAAGCACCGGAGGACCGAGCCTAATGACAAGTTCATCTTTGATATAACCCGGTATTTATATCAACCAGCTGCCAGACCCTACAACCTTGATGAGTATCTAGTATTCTATGTGGACCGTAGACACCGCTATAGTAAGGCATGTATCAATCATACAAGCTGTCTCTTTTACTCTTGTGAGGAGCCTCTCTAGTGCATATATATGTATTTGTGTGGCTGCCTGTTTAATTTGGCATGTGATCGATCAACCTTGACAGCAGCCAAAGAAAAACTTCTGCTCTCTACTTGGTGTAACTCTCGCAACCTAAATGAGATTCCTGTTTAACATGTTATTTTTTCATAGGGACTTGCTCTCTGATTTGCTCTAGACGTCAATGGTCAAATATGATGAGCACATTTTTTCCCCCATTCTGCTTATGCTAGAACCATTTGATTTGGCTCTCCATTGGCTTTACAAACTGATGATTTCGGAGTTCTTGTGTGGAAGTCCTATGCTCTCTAATTAAACACCTTGCTTCCAAGATAATCACTGCACTTATTTTTTAGATCCTATGGCAAATATGGTAAGGTTAGAAATAACTTCAGATTTCAAAGAAAATATTGGACTCTCGGGTTTGTTATTTCCCAGGCGAATGCAGCCAGCCCGAATGGCCCGGTGTGAGTAATTTGATTTGTGGGACAACACTGTTAGCAACCCTGCTAGAACCCCTTTAAATAATCGCTCAACTCTTGATTATTGTTTATACAAAGTTGATATGCTCTTGGCATCTTGTTATGTTACAACTCCCTGCAAATTTACGCTAAAGCTAATTGTCCATTGCTTTGAATGACGTTTCAGCAGCCTGAAGATATTTTGTTACGTCATTTGTTTTGCATCAGAGAAAAGAAGGAAATTCAGTAGTATTTGGTGTTGGTGGTTGGTTTTAAAACATGAATATTTTTTCATTGTGTTGTCTAGCTAATATTTATGTTTGGCTGTGGAGCATGCGCACCACACACTTTTGTAAAAGGTGATTCAGTTCACATGGCTTTAGTTTTGATTTCGCAGTGTGGTCCTTCGTTTCTCCCTCTTTTCTTTTTGAGAATGTTCAGGCTTGGCTTTACAGTTATTTCACTTCAAGCAGCGATCTGAGCATTTTTTTTTATTATACTATCTGTGTGCATCCAAGGTTATATGGGGTGGAGCCTTCAAATTTGACCATGTTTTATAATATTTGACCATGTTTTATAATAAGCTCAGTCTTGGTGAGATAATTGAGAACATGATTTTTTTTGTTAATTTCTCCTCAAAATATATGCAATTGGGTATGTGGACAGAATAACATGGGAGAGCAGTTTGTTAGACTAATGACTTTTTTGCCGTAAACTTGTACACCCTCTATTTATAAACTGCCAAAACATCTTACAGTTAGGAACAGAGGTTGTAAGTACGTATTGAGTTTTGAAATTTGTGTGCGCAACAATTGTTCAAATTTTACTATGGTTTTTACCTAAGATTTATTCTCTCTATTTTGTGTCTATTCTCTCAAAATATGGCAATGTATCACTGTAAATTTTCTTTCTTTGAGAACATCACTGTAATCAGGCTAGATGCAATTTCTCTCGCCTTTGTTGTTTCCTAATGTAGGTATGCGTAAAGTTGTTTATTTATCTTCTTATATGTGCTTCATCTGCTCACGTACGTTTGGTGGTATTTGGATATGACAGCTTCAAATGCAGTTGCTACGGCGGTGATGCTGGAAAGTGGTAGAACGTAATGCTACTCTTTGGAAAGCGCAGAAAGATGTGACTAAACATACTGATATGTGGAAACGGTAGCAACTTACATGTATAATCCTTCAAACGTACATCTATTGAGGAGAGAAAAGGGAGGATGCAATAGCAGTGTGGTCTGTTTGTTGAACCCATGCAGGGAAATTGGCAGACTCCGGATAATCTGAAGGGGGAGGAGGCCGTCATCACTTCAGTGTTTGAATGAGTTGGAGTGGCTGGTTCAACATTGGTATTGCAGTTTGGTCTTCTTGTTGTACTCCATCCGCACAAGTGGTAATGCTATGCTGTGGAGTGACCATTTCTTATTGGGAAACGCTAGGCACCAGACTATTGATGATCTCTTACCATCAGACTAGTCCTAGACCATTCGATCGAACTTACACCCAATGTCTGATCTGTTAGCAAACCATTCGATCGAACTTACACCCAATGTTCGATCTGTTAGCAAACCCCGTGCATGATTTGTTGGATCGAAGCCTTAGGGTGTGTTTTTTGGGCTCTTTTCAGCAGCTCCAGCGGCTTCTACTGCATAAAAGCCGGAGCCCAAACAAAGGGGCAATTTTTGGCGCAGCTCCACACCCGGCTGCTTCGGAGTGCTCCAGCGGTCCAGCCAAAAATAAACTGGTTTCCACTGTAGCTATACATTGTTTCCACAAGAAACGAAAATATGCTTCCAAAGAAAAGGGAATCTGCTTCCATGAAACCAAAGTATAAATACAATCAGAACACTTTACGACAAAATATGATACACAATTCAGGCCTAATATATCTGCAGGGAGCCTGGGTATTGTCTTGGGCTACACCGTGAAACTTGCTTCGATCTACATTTTGTGGATGTTATAGTGAATGTTATACAAATATTTTGCTTCCACGGTGAAACTTGCTTCCATCTACAGTGAATTGGCTTCCATGGCAAATCAAACTTGTTGTGATTTAATCAGATTTTCTTAACAAGACTAAAAGAAATATGTACTTATGTGATGGTTTGCTTACTTCAAATTATCAAAATGTTGCTTCCATCAACTAGATAATTGTCTTTAACCAAATAAGCCATTCCAGTAGAAATGAACCATAATCATGAGTATACGGCTTCAAACACATCAAGAATGTGTTTCCTGGAACTACAAATGTGCCCTGTTTGCTTAAAAATGCACAAAATTAATCATCCATAGTTCCATGGACGTACATGCTGAAACAAACTGGTAACTCCTGCTAGCTTGCTACTTGCTACTGTATGGAGTGTGACAACGTAGACATCAAGTTATTTCATTTGTCGTAGCTCCTCAAGGCGCACAATATTTTGGTGCACAAGCAGCACATCGGTATTGCTTCCATCAGCTTGAAGGAAGTCATCCATCAGTGGTGCTTCAAACATCAGTAAATTTTCCTCCCAACGGGGTGGTGCATCCAACACTGTCCAGACCAACAATGAATTGCTTGATACTAATCATCATTTCAACTGAAGCATTATAACCAAGGTATGCTTGGTGAACTAGTGTTGAAGAACAATATGGCTGACGCATATAATTTGGCATTTTGACGCAATAATAAAGTAGGTAGGATGGAAGCATACAATTACATAAATTAGCTTGGCAATCATGTCATCTTAATTTTATTACGAATGGAGGCATAGTTTTACAAACGACGACAAAGGTAGCACCAGAGGAGAGATATAGAACAAAAGGTATATATGCAAGCAAACATCAACAGTTGAATATATATCTATGCATCACTATTAGATTGAAAATGCTAATTACACAAATTGAAGGGGGCATCGAAAAAAGAGAAATCACATAGGTGATGAAAAATATTTGTTCATTAATAAATAAATATCTCCACAAACTAAAAACAAATATACTAAATCAAGAAGCATGGTTATAATTCTATCTGTTCGTGAGAAGCATGGGACAAGCACCTACGCAACATGGATTCTAAGTAACTAGATCGGAATCGCGCCTTGGCGCAAGGGTGCCGGTCGCAACGTTTTGGTTAAACAGGTAATGGCAAGTTAGTAGAAATCCAGGTTTAGCATATGCAATAATACATGATAACACATGCATAGAAAGTAAATTAGAGAACCAACACTGGAACTACAACATAATATACAATAACCATGGATTAGTAAATCCATCCGAAGGACCTGTCTCATAGCGATGAGCACACATAATTTACAATAAGGAAAGGGTGGTGTGCTACTACACTGATTCACAACGCCTCTATAGAGGCATCACATCCACCTATGATAATATTACTCGATAAACGAAAAGAACTTCATCTTCTTATGCGGTCAAAACATCGGTCGCATTTACAGCTCAAGCTCAGATAAGCAATTACTACTGTTGTCCTCATGGTCAGATGGATAGTAGCCAGGAAACTCATCATATTCGGTGCAGTCAGGCTCCTCATAACAAAGACCATTGCTTGGATCAACATACTGTTCAAGCGATTAAACAAATTATTCAAGGTTGCCAAATGGGAATTAGAACAATTGCTTGCAATGGATCATCAAGTTAATTCAGTTATTCATGAGTGGAACCATAATGGTAGCAATGCCGAAATATTATTCATCCTGATCATCATCCTATTTGTTACTCCCTCCGTCCCATAATATAAGAATGTTTTTCAAGCTAACATAGTTTGGAAAATGTTCTCATACTATGGGACAGAGGGAATAGAAATTAACCTAATCAAAGCAAAGAGCGGAGGAAGCTAAAACTGTAATCTAAACAGAACTACTATGCAAGTTAATACCAGTCGATGAATCGGGTTGCTGGCAGTTGCAAGGCTGGCCAGACTGGGTGTCATGCTCAACACAAGGTCTCCTCCCGAAGAATGTAATGACCAGATGTAATCAACCTGACATAAAAAGCCAAAAAGGGTGATAGTAAACATTGTTGTCGCCTTTGCCATACCCACACAATCAGTGCTAAATCATAACTGCAATCAGACCACATCCTATCTATTTCGAAGTTGTAATGTAAACAGAGGTTGCAGGAAACAAAACCTAGGAGTAAAAATGAATGATACATGATCAAGATTACAACATGTTCATACAGAAAGCAATACATCTGACAAATCTAAAGACCGGTGGTAATAATTAGGGCAAGTCATTTCAAAGAAAGGGACAGAAAAACAAGTAGCACACTACAGGGCAGCTGGACAGTACAGTAGTGTAAGCAAGGCATACAAAAGACTATACAAAAGGGAAGTGACAAAATCAGATAGCAGCCTTGATAAGTACACAAAATGAGAATTAGTGGTGTAGCTCATCATGGCAAGTGATACTGCTGGAAGCATAGTTCCAACCACCGATAAGCAGTGTTTTGCCAATGGAAATAAACACCAAGGAAACAACAAACATTTGTTTACCAAGATGGCTAACAGAAATACTCAAATGCGTGCATTTCTCCGGTAGAAAAGCACAATGACAGTCATTGTGCTATGCGGGTACATCCTTCTCCGATAAATAGCTCTAGGAATTCCAACATGATCCAACATAATATCAAGAATCATTCTGCTAAAAATGCTTACGATAGTCTGGTCCACCTGAGTGTTTGGAAATGGTATAGAGAAAACATAAATATGTGATTGATAAATGAGCAGCAAAGGAACATACATGCGCAGGACAACATAAAGATGCAAAAATAACATTATTGGAAACAATTAACAAAAGAAGCAATCGACGGTCAGTCTTAAGGTATGAGCTACAAATTATTTTTTTGAGCAAAACCGGTCAATGAACACACATTTTTTTTATGTATGGCCAGTGTAAGAATACATAGACTACATTGGTGAGTCTATGGTTACTCAACCAAGCATGCACCGAGTCTTTTGCTCTGTACGCTGATAAGAATAACTATGTGAATAAGGTAGACCCGATATTTCACTATCCATGTATATATGATGTGTCGAGGCACCACACAGAGCCAAAGCGTTATTTTTGTTTACGAAACCATAACTGTATGGCCAACGATGACTCATAACACACTGAGAAAATGATAAAATAAAATAAAAAGACATTAACCAAGGAACTAAGTATTTTTTTCCCTTTTCCTATCTTTAATAAAAACGGAAGAACTCGTGCCATGCTCGTCAATAAAATAAAATAAAATAAAAGGCATACATTCACATATTTATATATTACTTCATTTCATTTCCCCACGCATAACATACGGACTATGTGTACACAAGGAGTTAACAGACATCCATTAGATTAGCTTGCACGACCAAGGTTCAGTAGCACAGCAGTGGAATTTTTGTCTCCAAAGCACTGTGTACAGTTCGGAAAGGATGATCGCTTGGTACACCTCATAAGGGTGAACAACCATCTGTCAGACACCTGCAACTAACAAGACTGAAACCCTGAAAATGGTATATAACAATGCTGACCATCCCAATAAACAGAAAAGCTAGTATATCACACCTAACCCGTCCCCTAAGCTGGCACCAGATTGATCTACCCATTCAAGAGGACCAATTAAGCAATCCACACTAACTATCAACAACACAAAAGCATGCCACAGCGTCCCATCTCAGTTACCACCACACGCACCAATATGAATATGAGACTGATCCAACACTCCCCTTCCTTAGAACCTACCTAGACCATGTAACATGCCACTACTATGCACCTAATTTATTATCTTCGAAGTCCCATAGAAAAATAGATAATTTGTAAAGATCATCATGCATTTTTACTGAATCTTGAACTGTTTGAGTTCATAAATTTAAACGCATTATCTCAGGGGCTTGAACTAAGAAATATGATAGAACCGCAAATTGACTACATTGGCAGATTCACAACATATACATAGCAATAACTCTTATAGATCCTGCCTAATACATGCAGCAGCAATATTTTGGAGAGGGTATTGAAGATAAATTAAATTTATCTGGTTCCCAACCATTTATGTGGGGTTACATGATGTATTCAATGGCCTTAAGAAAAAACCATTGGATTGGATGAAGGAAAACATATGTACCTATGTTTGGCTTCCTCTCAATTGTGGGATCACTGTCCAAGGGACAGTAGTGTAGAACAGAGTACAAATTAGCTTTGTGTTCATAACCATAATTTTAAAATCAAGCCATGCATCTTTAATATAGGGGCCAAGTTAGTTTGAGTACAATCTGGAAATACACAACACCGATACATCTATCAACTAAATGCCCGATTCATGATGCGTCGATCAGAAGACTCGATAAGTTTCTTGAAGGAAGCTGCTTACATTGTTGTAGAAAGGTGACCTTGAGAAGAGTTGGTCAGCTCTGGTCCTCCTCTTCTACCAATCCTATAGAAGCCCACCGGAGATCTTAAAATCTGAACCCTACAACAACAACAACAACAACAACAACAAAGCCTTTAGTCCCAAACAAGTTGGGGTAGGCTAGAGGTGAAACTCATAAGATCTCGCAACCAACTCATGGCTCTGGCACATGGATAGCAAGCTTCCACGCACCCCTGTCCATAGCTAGCTCTTTGTCGATACTCCAATCCTTCAGGTCTCTCTTAACGGACTCCTCCCATGTCAAAATCGGTCGACCCCGCCCTCTCTTGACATTCTCCGCACGCTTTAGCCGTCCGCTATGCACTGGAGCTTCTGGAGGCCTGCGCTGAATATGCCCAAACCATCTCAAACGATGTTGGACAAGCTTCTCCTCAATTGGTGCTACCCCAACTCTATCTCGTATATCATCATTCCGGACTCGATCCTTCCTCATGTGGCCACACATCCATCTCAACATACGCATCTCCGCCACACCTAACTGTTGAACATGTCGCCTTTTAGTCGGCCAACACTCCGCGCCATACAACATTGCGGGTCGAACCGCCATCCTGTAGAACTTGCCTTTTAGCTTTTGTGGCACTCTCTTGTCACAGAGAATGCCAGAAGCTTGGCGCCACTTCATCCATCCGGCTTTGATTCGATGGTTCACATCTTCATCAATACCCCCATCCTCCTGCAACATTGACCCCAAATACCGAAAGGTGTCCTTCCGAGGTACCACCTGGCCATCAAGGCTAACCTCCTCCTCCTCACAGCTAGTAGTACTGAAACTGCACATCATGTACTCGGTTTTAGTTCTACTAAGCCTAAACCCTTTCGATTCCAAGGTTTGTCTCCATAACTCTAACTTCCTATTTACCCCCGTCCGACTATCGTCAACTAGCACCACATCATCCGCAAAGAGCATACACCATGGGATATCTCCTTGTATACCCCTTGTGACCTCATCCATCACCAATGCAAAAAGATAAGGGCTCAAAGCTGACCCCTGATGCAGTCCTATCTTAATCGGGAAGTCATTGGTGTCGACATCACTTGTTCGAACACTTGTCACAACATTATTGTACATGTCCTTGATGAGGGTAATGTACTTTGCTGGGACTTTGTGTTTCTCCAAGGCCCACCACATGACATTCCGCGGTATCTTATCATAGGCCTTCTCCAAGTCAATGAGCACCATATGCAAGTCCTTCTTATGCTCCCTATATCTCTCCATAAGTTGTCGTACCAAGAAAATGGCTTCCATGGTCGACCTCCCAGGCATGAAACCAAACTGATTTTTGGTCACGCTTGTCATTCTTCTTAAGCGGTGCTCAATGACTCTCTCCCATAGCTTCATTGTATGGCTCATCAGCTTAATTCCACGGTAATTAGTACAACTCTGAACATCCCCCTTGTTCTTGAAGATTGGTACTAATATACTCCGTCTCCATTCTTTTGGCATCTTGTTTGCCCGAAAAATGAGGTTGAAAAGCTTGGTTAGCCATACTGTCGCTATGTCCCCGAGACCTTTCCACACCTCAATGGAGATACAATCAGGGCCCATCGCCTTGCCTCCTTTCATCCTTTTTAAAGCCTCCTTCACCTCAGACTCCTGGATGCGCCGCACAAAACGCATGCTGGTCTCATCAAAGGAGTCATTCAGTTCAATGGTAGAACTCTCATTCTCCCCATTGAACAGCTTGTCGAAGTACTCCCGCCATCTATGCTTAATCTCTTCGTCCTTCACCAAGAGTTGGCCTGCTCCGTCCTTGATGCATTTGACTTGGCCAATATCCCTCGTCTTCCTCTCCCGGATCTTAGCCATCTTATAGATGTCCCTTTCACCTTCCTTCGTGCCTAACCGTTGGTAGAGGTCCTCATATGCCCGACCCCTTGCTTCACCAACAGCTCGCTTTGCGGCCTTCTTCGCCATCTTGTACTTCTCTATGTTGTCTGCACTCCTATCCAGGTATAGGCGTCTGAAGCAATCTTTTTCTCTTTAAGCGCCTTCTGGACATCATCATTCCACCACCAGGTATCCTTATCTTCGCTTCTCCTTCCCCTGGACACTCCAAACTCCTCCGAGGCCACCTTACGAATGCAAGTCGCCATCTTCATCCACACATTGTCCGCATCCCCTCCTTCCTCCCAAGGGCCCTCCTTAAATACCCTCTCCTTGAACACCTGAGCTACCTCCCCCTTGAGCTTCCACCACTTCGTTCTAGCGACCTTGGCACGCTTATCCCGCTGGACACGAATCCGAAAGCGGAAGTCAGCAACCACCAGCTTATGCTGGGGTACAACACTCTCCCCAGGTATCACCTCACAGTCTGAACCCTACAAACAAACAAATACATGTTTGTCTCATGAAAAAAAATATACAACTGTGGCATCTTTTAAACAACATTACACCTAAGGAGTTAGCAATATGTTTGTATCAAACCAGCTATTTCTATTATCAAATCAGATTTTTCCATTATCAAATCAGCTATTTATATTACCATATAACCTATTCACAATGGGAAGATTAAAGAGAGGGGCATAGTTGAATGAAATATGTAATACATAAATAGAGTGTAGCTTATCTTGTTGCTGCAGGTTGGCATTGCTTGGGGAGGCAGTAGCTGTAGGCTTTGAGAAAGATTTTGGGTATACGATTCTCCCGTTGCAGTAGCTTGTGGGAGGCGCAAGGTGCAGACCAGGATCTCCTCGCCCTCTCCCTCTCTGCTTCCTCCTCCTGCCTGCTCTGTTTGCCAAAGAAAAAGAATGCACCTTACCAATTTCAGAAACGACACGGAGAATAGATGCGGAGATAAGTACAGGGAACTGAATAATCCCAAAAGAAAAAGAATGCACCTTACCAATGGGTAGTGCGGCCAGTTCGAATAATGCGTTGAAGTCTATTGGTCTTCACCCATATAATTTCCTGAACACGCTTGTATCCCTAGATCTCCAAACTGAAGAAGAATAAGGAGGTAAAATGGATCAGCGAAAACAACTATTTTCCAAAAACAAATGTGTTGGCATAAAGTCAAAATAATAATAATTAAGCATATTCGACATATTGTCACATCCTACACTCGTGTAACCAACATGTATATCTACAGATGTTTTCCATTTGTCACATCCTATTATGGTAAATGTCCTAAAGCTGAACATATTTGAAGCCTGTACATCCATTTGCCTGATCAATTTTCATGCGAATACCTAATCATGATCTTAAAATTATTATAGTTCAGTTTGATTATAATTTATATACCTAAGTCAGCCAACTATGCAAGGGAAACAACGAACAGTTCAGAACTTCAGGTAGTGCTTACTGTATAATCGATATAGCGTTGTTTCTATCTGATCCAACGGCCCAGAGCAATCTTGAGCGAGATCCGACGACTCACATTGCATCAAAAAACAAAAGAAACACGCTCCAGGCCTTCGTATCAATATAGAGAAGCTGAGCCTTGGTGTATCAATTATGAACGTGTGTTCTGCTACATCTAAAATAGAAGGATCAATATGGTCATGTACTTGGAATTCTAAAGACAAATTTATCAAGTATCTGCTGCTAATAACAAAAATTATAACAGGATTTAATGAAATGTCAGTAGGCTCTTAGGATCAGGGGAGCAGTCTTCGCCATCTAAAAGTGACTCTTGTTTGTAATTACACAAAAATGGAGTTTCCCTTGTTTTTCTACATACACAAAAAATGGAGTTTGCTAATGCAATCACATGTAGCAGAGTTATTCAATCAATTGACAGGAGGGAATGACATATGCACTAAGCACCACAAAGTCGTGTAACAAAAAACAGAGGAAAAAACTAAAGGAAGAGGCAAAGATGGCCTTACCTTCACGGGAGAGGTAGACGTGCCTTTGCCGGGAGAGGAGCAGGGTAGCGGTCATCGCCCTCGGCGTGCTCGTCTCTTGGTTCGCCAATGCTATGTCTTTCCCAGCTTCAATTGCTGCAACTGTAGGCTGTCAAATAGAAAGAAAATAATGGATATTTCAGTTGGCCTTCATAGTAGCTTCAGCAAGCACAACATAAACAGATTTGGCTACATATATTTTTTTCTCAATTCATCCATCCAAAGTAGAGGAGAGAAAATTTAAAAATAGCATGATAATGTTGGGTTCTCCGGAAATGCGAAGACAAGATACTAAGCAGAGTCTGAAAGTAGCACCACTGAGGCATGATGGGCCTACTGATATGCAGTTTCATAAAGGAGCCATGGACCAAGGCTCAAACTGTCAAGGATGGGATGTTGGTTGCACCACTACGACACTATCGATTAGGTTGTCACATTCCGACTTTTCTTAACACCTTAAAAACTATCAAAAATAAAAGATGAAGGAAACAAAATGCAATACAGAAAAACATAAATTACCTTTAGTCCTGCACACCCTACTATGCCCGTAACGACTGTAACTGCATCCGGGTGTCGAGCGACCTATTATTGAAGAGTTGACTATTAGTGAAAATTTCAGTATAAAGCATTGATTCCTTTTGCATATAGGATCAGAAGAAATGTCTTCTTACCTCTATGACACCTTGCTCCCCAGGAATAATTTCTGGCATCACTTCACAATCAGCTAACGCTTCCTTTAGCTCGTTAAGTAATGACTCGTTTCTTACAGCCACCAGTTTTGGTTTGAACGTTTCTTACAGGCACATATTGTAGAAAGAATATGCAACTACTGTTGAATAAAAACAAACTAAAACTATTATTGTTTCCAAATCTATTAGTTTGGAAATCAATTGCATCGTGGGTCCTGTAAACAGAGAAGCAAATGTGAAATTTAGATGTGGTTCAAAATATTTTAGTGGTCCCACCCATAGTCAAAAAAAGACATTTTGGGACTAACATACATGTGGCTAATGCACGAATATCATGCATGTTGGGCTAACAATATTCTGAAATCAAAATCCGCACACCATTTATCACATGTCCTGATTTATAAGGCTGAATTAAAGAGATAACAGATATTACTAATGGGGTCATTTAATTACTATAATTGTCATTTGCCAAAAAAATAGCTGAAAATATCCTATATGCCACTGGGTGTCGTGTCATGTAAAATAAAATTCAAACAAAAATATATAACACTAACTTAGGAAAAAGCACTTTGTCCCCCCTTTCTTTCTGTGCCCGTCAACCAATCAAATGATGGCAAAAAGTGAAACCAAACAGAAGGAAAGGAGAGGGGTCACTCTGTTCCCAGCGAATTTGTCCATATGCACAAATATAAATCATGCCCACTAATTTGTCCATATGCACACATATAAAACAAACTGAGGAGTTATGAGCAGGGAGTTAACAAAAGACTACCAATCACTCTAGCAGATGGAGCCATCCCACTGTATCCTCTCAGACCGTGACACCTCTCGGAGCTAGTCAAAGACAAATCTCCAGAGGTTGAAGACATACCTTTCTAGGAGAAATTGACCACCGCAACAACTATCCTTGCAACCAACCGCGAGCAGCAACCTAAATAACAATAGATCAAGCCGCAAGTCAGCCTTGGAGAGAGAGAGAGAGAGCGTGTGTGTGTGAGGGAGGGAGAGAAAAGGAGAGGAACCTGTGGGGCCGTCGCCACCGACGCGCTGACGGGGGACGTGCCGCTCCTGGTCGGCCCTCCAGACCGACGTCTTGGAGGAATCGACCCCAAGGGGCGAATCCACTGGCCACAGGAGATTAGGTGAGGGGATTGGGAGAGGGTGGGGGCCGGCAGGGATGGGGAGAGGGT
>NC_041390.1:570775520-570793063 GCF_002162155.2 Triticum dicoccoides | reverse complement strand
CGAACCCCAAAGGGGCTCCCCACTGGCCACGGGAGAGAAGGTCAGGGCCGGCAGGGATGGGGAGGGGTGGGGCGCGGTGGCGGTGGTGGTGGATGACGGCGACGATGACGGGGAAGTGGACGGCGGGTGTCCGGCGGGCGAAGGAGATGGCGGCGGCGTGGGGGGCTGCTAGGGTTAGGGTTCGGGGGAGGAGGCGCAGAGGAGGAGGGGGAGGCACGAGCGAGTGCGAGAGGAGGCGACGGCTAGGTCTACGTCACAGGAGCGACCGGCCCTTTTATACCCCCACCACGCGAAATGACCAAAATACCCTGGTGGGGGCATGGTATTTACATTCTGTTGCCATTACTATTCATTCCAGCAGTGTTTCTTTCAGATCCGACGGCCCAGATCCTCCCACCTCTCGATCCAACGGCCCAAAACCCATCAAGCATCGCGATCCGACAGCCCACGATTGCTGAACTCTAAGGAGCCTTGTAGGAACATCCTTCTCTTATCTCTTGATGATCTTTATAGGTGAATGGAAGCATTATTTTTTCAAGGATATGTCAAGGATGACATATCAAGATCATAGATAGAAAGTGCCAAGATGGCAAATATTCAGTCACAAGTTACTCACAAACCAAAATGTGAAGGCTTGAAGCATATGTATCTATGAAGCTCCAAGGAAGCATGGCAAAGGATTGATATTCCACCTGTACACAACAAAGCACCTACAACAGATTCAAAGATATAATACCACATGGGAGCATGGACTGTTTCAATAATTATATATAACTAAGAGAAGCAAAATAAAATAAAATAAAGTAGCAGCAAACAAGGAAGCTTGGATCAGAAACTATACACGCACATGAAGTGTGATGCCGGAAGCTCCATTTGCATGATGTATGGCAATAAGATATGTAACATAGAAAATGAGCCATATGCGGGAGCTCAATTGGAAGCATAGTAAGATCAATGAAAATTGAGGCAAACTAGTATTGTGGCTGACAACAGGATGGATGTTTTGTCACCAGCATACAAATTGATTGGATTCTTAAACTATGGAAGCAATTTGTATAGATTTCAGTAGCATCTGTCAATTTAGACATTGCATAACAAAGAAGCATGAACATGACACTTTGGGAGCAGAACTAGTCTTGGATGGAAGCATGAAAAATTAAAATTGTAAAGCAAAGTAATATTACCACCAAAGATTGTCATGCATATTATTCTGATGTGCGTACCAAATAATAGATGATATAGCGACCAATTATACGTTGGATAGATCCATGATAAAACAGAAGAATCAAGATTAGAGGACTTGATACCTAGGTCAGATGAGTGCATGATGCGAGCATGGGAGGGGCGAATCTTGCAACATTCTCGCGTGGTTTCTTTGTTCCTCAACCGAGACGATGCTCCACCTTGGTGGACCAGAGGTCTTGAGGCCCTAACCTAGTGGAGATGACCGGGACTGTGAGGCAATTAGGTGCTCGCTCGTGTGAATCGTGGATAATGTCGGGCGCGGCTAAAGAACGTACTGGCACGGTGAATCTCACGACCACTGTGGGGATGACTGGTTCATGGCGGAGAGATCCATGGTGGCGAGGGGAGGGGAGAGCTTGGGGCTGGAGAGAAATCAGAAGGGCGATATGGATCGAGGGACGGATGGGTTTGGGGCACGTGAGTTAATGCGGGGAGGGATTATAGGTGAGATATGGGAAGAAAATCAATTGGGTTTGGAAACACATCTACGAATTTTTTAGAAGCAACGTCAGCCATGAGATAAAAAAACATCAACGTCTCACGACCAGTCTGGTGAATGCCTTCTAGCAGGCGTGTGATAGAAAGTGTTTCCCTTTCTTCTTCTAGTACTCCATCCAATGTTGGGAAAGCCGAGAAGCACTCCGACGACGAACGCTGGACGGAGGTAGAAGACAATGAACAAATCACACTTCCGGCGACGAACGCCCCGGCCGACGAACAACCTGTATGTTGGCATCTATTCATCTCAACTCCCTCGAACACACATACACCGAGGTACGCACGCACACACATAGCACAACCTCGGAAGAACTCTCACATCGACCGGACGCATATCACGGGCCTGCTGTCTACTACACAACCTTCTTCTTCTAGACGTTGTTGGGCCTCCAAGTGTAGAGGTTTGTAAGACACTAGCAAATTTCCCTCAAGTGGATGACCTAAATTTTATCAATCCGTGGGAGGCATAGGATGAAGATGGTCTCTCTCTCAAGCAACCCCGCAACCAAATAAAAAAGAGTCTCTTGTGTCTCCAACACACCCAATACAATGGTAAATTGTATAGGTGCACTAGTTCGGCGATGAGATGGTGATACGAGTGCAATAAGGATGGCAGACATAGGTTTTTGTAATATAAAAATATAAAAACAGCAAGGTAACTAATGATAAAAGTGAGCACAAACGGTATTGCAATGATAGAAAACAAGGCCTAGGGTTCATACTTTCACTAGTGCAAGTTCTCTCAATAATAATAACATAACTGGATCATGTAACTATCCCTCAACATGCAACAAAAAGTCACTTCAAAGTCACTAATAGCGGAGAACAAACGAAGAGATTATTGTAGGGTACGAAACCACCTCAAAGCTATCCTTTCTGATCGATCTATTCAAAAGTCCATAGTAAAATAACACGAAACTATTCTTTCCGTTCGATCTATCATAGAGTTCGTACTAGAATAACACCTTAAGATACAAATCAACCAAAACCCTAATGTCACCTAGATACTCCAATGTCACCTCAAGTATCCGTGGGTATGATTATACGATATGCATCACACAATCTCATATTCATCTATTCAACCAACACAAAGAACTTCAAAGAGTGCTCCAAAGTTTCTATCAGAGATTCAAGACAAAAACGTGTGCCAACCCCTATGCATAAGTTCACAAGGTCACTGAACCCGCAAGTTGATCACCAAAACATACATCAAGTAGATCACGTGAATACCCATTGTCACCAGCACATGCAAGACATACATCAAGTGTTCTCAAATCCTTAAAGACTCAATCATATAAGATAACTTCAAAGGGAAAACTCAATCCATTACAAGAGAGTAGAGGGGGAGAAACATCATAAGATCCAACTATAATAGCAAAGCTCGTGATACATCAAGATCGTGCCGAATCAAGAACACGAGAGAGAGAGAGAGAGAGAGAGAGAGAGATCAAACACATAGCTACTGGTACATACCCTCAGCCCCAAGGGTCAACTACTCCCTCCTCGTCATGGACAGTGCCGGGATGATGAAGATGGCCACCGGAGAGGGATTCCCCCTCCGGCAGGGTGTCGGAACGGGTCTAGATTGGTTTTCGGTGGCTACAGAGGCTTGCGGTGGCGGAACTCCCGATCTATTCTGCTCCCCGATGTTTTTAGGGTATATGGATATATATATATAGGCGAAAGAAGTCGGTCAGGGGAGCCACGAGGGGCCCACGAGGGTGGGGGCGCGCCCAGGGGGGTAGGGCGCGCCTTTCGTCCTCGTGGCTTCCTCGAAGCTTTCCTGACGTCTACTCCAAGTCTCCTGGATTGCTTCTGTTTCAAAAATAACTCTCCCGAAGGTTTCATTCCGTTTGGACTCCATTTGATATTCCTTCTTTTCGAAACACTGAAATAGGTAAGAAAACAACATTTTGGGCTGGGCCTTCGGTTAATAGGCTAGTCCCAAAAATAATATAAAAGTGTATAATAAAGCCCATAAAACATCCTAGATGGATAATATAATAGCATGGAACAATAAAAAATTATAGATACGTTGGAGACGTATCAAGCATCCCCAAGCTTAATTCCTACTCGTCCTCGAGTAGGTAAATGATGAAAACAAATTTTTTGATGTGGAATGCTACCATATTTATCAATGTAATCTTCTTTATTGTGGCAAGAATATTCAGATCCATAAGATTCAAGACAAAAGTTTAATATTGACATAAAAATAATAATACTTCAAGCATACTAACCAAGCAATTATGTCTTATCAAAATAACAGTCAAAGAAAGCTTATCCCTACAAAATCATATAGTTTGGCCATGCTTCATTTTCGTCACACAAAATGCTCCCATCATGCACAACCCCGATGACAAGCCGATTAAATGGTTCATACTTTTTAACGCGCTTCAGCCTTTTCAACCCTCACGCAATACATGAGCGCAAGCCATGGACATAGCACTATGTGTGGAATAGAGTATGATGATAGGGGTTATGTGAGAAGACAAAAAAGAAGAAAGTCTCACATTGACGCGGCTAATCAACGGGCTATGAAGATGCCCATCAATTGATGTCAATGCGAGGAGTAGGGATTGCCATGTGATGACCCACAAGTATAGGGGATCTATCGTAGTCCTTTCGATAAGTAAGAGTGTCGAACCCAACGAGGAGCAGAAGGAAATGATAAGCGGTTTTCAGCAAGGTATTCTCTGCAAGCACTGAAATTGTAGGTAACAGATAGTTTTGTGATAAGATAGTTTGTAACGAGCAACAAGTAACAAGTAACAAAAGTAAATAAAGTGCAGCAAGGTGGCCCAATCCTTTTTGTAGCAAAAGACAAGCCTGGAAAAACTCTTAGATAGAGAAAAGCGCTCCCGAGGACACATGGGAATTATCGTCAAGCTAGTTTTCATCACGTTCATATGATTCGCGTTCGGTACTTTGATAATTTGATATGTGGGTGGACCGGTGCTTGGGTGCTGCCCTTACTTGGACAAGCATCCCACTTATGATTAACTCCTATTGCAAGCATCCGCAACTACAAAAGAAGTATTAAGGTAAACCTAACCATAGCATGAAACATATGGATCCAAATCAGCCCCTTACGAAGCAACACATAAACTAGGGTTTAAGCTTCTGTCACTCTAGCAACCCATCATCTACTTATTACTTCCCAATGCCTTCCTCTAGGCCCAAATAATGGTGAAGTGTCATGTAGTCGACGTTCACATAACACCACTAGAGGAGAGACAACATACATCTCATCAAAATATCGAACGGATACCAAATTCACATGACTACTAATAGCAAGACTTCTCCCATGTCCTCAGGAACACGTAACTACTCACAAAGCATATTCATGTTCATAATCAGAGGAGTATTAATATGCATATAGGATCTGAACATATGATCTTTCACCAAATAAACCAACTAGCATCAACTGCAAGGAGTAATCAACACTACTAGCAACCTACAAGTACCAATCTCAGATTTAGAAATAAGAATTGGATACAAGAGATGAACTAGGCTTTGAGAGGAGATGGTGCTGGTGAAGATGTTGATGGAGATTGGCCCCCTCCTGATGAGAGGAGCGTTGGTGATGACGATGGCGATGATTTCCCCCTCCCGGAGGGAAGTGTCCCCGGCAACGGCGCCAGAAAAGAGTCTTGGATTGGTTCCGCCTCGTGGCGGTGGAGTCTCGTCCTGAAAGCTTGCTTATGATTTTTCTTCGGACGAAAGACTTCATATAGCAGAAGATGGGCATCGGAGGGCCACCAGGGGGCCCACGAGGCAGGGGTCGCGCCCAAAGGGTAGGGCGCGCCCCCCACCCTCGTGCCCAGGGTGTGGGTCCCCTCTGGTATTTCTTCCGCTCAATATTTTTTATTATTTCCAAAATTAATTTCCGTGGAGTTTCAAGACTTTTGGAGTTGTGCAGAATAGATCTCTAATATTTGCTCCTTTTCCAGCCCAGAATTCCAGCGGCCGGCATTCTCCCTCTTTATGTAAACCTTGTAAAATAAGATAGAATAGGCATAAGTATTGTGACATAATGTGTAATAACAGCCCATAATACAATAAATATAGATATAAAAGCATGATGTAAAATGGACGTATCAACTCCCCCAAGCTTAGACCTCGCTTGTCCTCAAGCGGAAGCCGATAACGATAAATATGACCACATGTTTAGAGGTAGAGGTGTCGATAAAATAAAATACAGACATGAGGGCATCATGATCATTCTTATAACAACAACATATATGGATATTGTCATATGATTTCTTATGCTCAAGTAATAATCTATTCACAACGTCAACTATGAATCAGAAACTTCATTGAGAACTAACAAACTATAATCTCAGTCATTGAAGCAATTGCAATTTATCATAACATCAGAAAGAGTCTATGTCAGAGCTTTTCAGCAAGTCCACATACTCAACTATCATTTAGTCTTTCACAATTTCTAACACTCACGCAATACCTGTGGTTACGGAGTTTTAATCGGACACAGAGAAAGATAGGGGCTTATAGTTTCGCCTCCCAACCTTTTACCTCAAGGGTAATGTCAACAATAATAATTCATGCTAACTTACATCCAATTATATATATATATATATATATATATATATATATATATATATATATATATATATATATATATATATATCAGGATCTTTCCAACACACTGTGCTTGTGAAAGGATAAAATGTAAAAGGGAATGGTGAAGATCACCATGACTCTTGCATAAGGTAGAAGATAAAAGTAAAAGATAGGCCCTTCACAGAGGGAAGTAGAGGTTGCCATGCGCTTTTAGGATTGGATGCACAAAATCTTAATGCGAAAGAACGTCACTTTATATTGCCACTTGTGATGTGGACCTTTATTATGCAGTCCGTCGCTTTTATTTCTTCCACATCACAAGATCGTATAAAGCTTATTTTCTCCCACACTAATAAGTCATACATATTTAGAGAGCAATTTTTATTGCTTGCACCGATGACAACTTACTTGAAGGATCTTACTCAATCCATAGGTAGATATGGTGGACTCTCATGGCAAAACTGGGTTTAAGGATATTGGAAGCACAAGTAGTATCTCTACTTGGTGCAAAGAATTGGCTAGCATGAGGGAGAAAGGCAAACTCAACATGTTGGATGATCCATGACAATATACTTTATTTCAGATATAAGAAAACATAACCCATTACGTTGTCTTCCTTGTCCAACATCAAATCTTTAGCATGCCATATTTTAATGAGTGCTCACAATCATAAAAATATGTCCAAGATAGTATATTTATATGTGAAACCTCTCTTTCTTTATTACTTCCTATTAATTGCAACGATGACCAAAGATATGTTTGTCAACTCTCAACAACTTTTAATCATCACACTCTTTCTATGTGAAGTCATTACTCTCCATAAGATCAATATGATCTCTTTTTGTTTCTTTTTATTCTTTCTCTTTTCTTTTATTCCCTCAAGATCATGGCAAAATAATCAAGCCCTTGACTCAACACTAATCTTTATTATATAGCTCACGGACTTGATTACATAAAGGGATCATAAAGCAAAACTCAAAACTAGATCGTACCAAAAACTTTATTCTACTAGATCAAGATATTACTAAAAGGATCGAACTAAGAAAAACGGTAAAGATAGGAGTGTGATGGTGATACGATACCAGGACACCTCCCCCAAGCTTGGCAGTTGCCAAGGGGAGTACCCATACCCATGTGATTATGTCTCCTTTTTCGGACGGGGTGATGATGGAGTTGTTGATGATGACAGTTGTGCCTTTAGCTTCTTCATACTATAATTGAGAAGGGCAATTTCCTCCTTTAAATCATCGACCTCCAATTCCAGCTTCAAGATATTGTCACATAAATCTCCTTTGCTTTTCTACCGAAAACGAGAAGGAATAGATCGGTTGTTAGATATTTTAGCCCTCTTAGGGAGACTAGATTTCTTGAACTTCACGTGCATATCCCTAGGTTGAGGTAGAGGGACATCCTCCTCCTCCGAACTTGAATCATTGATCCTCATCAAATGAGCATCCTCCTCCTCATCTGTAGTTCGACCACAAGGAGATAGATCCCCATAGGTCTTTGGGTCAGCAATGAGGTGTGAGACATAGCTCTCTCTGTCGGAATCCTAAGATGACATCTTGCTCCAAATCTGCTACAGAAACAGCTCGAAATGAAAACAGAGGATATTTGCGTGATACAGGAGTCAAAACCTCCGGGAGATTATATAATGAATTTTTACCGACCAAAATACGTATCGTGCAAGAAGACGGAGTCCGGAGAGCGCACGAGGTGCCCACGGGGCAGGGGGTGCGCCCTCCACCCTCGTGGAGCCCTCGTGTCCTTCCCGGACTGCTTCTTATTTTTCTATTTTTCTAAACATTCCAAAACAGAGAAAAATTGCCATTGGGACTGTTTTGGAGTCGGTTTACTTACCGTACCACATACCTATTCCTTTTCAGAGTCTGAAACATTCTGGAAAGTGTCCCTTATGTATTCCTCCAGGGTTACAGTTTCAATAATATTAGTTTCAACATTTATAGGATTACCTGAGATATAATGTTTGATTCTTTGACCGTTCACCACCTTCGGATTTGTGCCTTCGAATTTGTTGATTTTTATGGCACCGGAACAATAGACCTCCTCGATAACGTAAGGGCCTTCCCATTTAGAGAGAAGTTTTCCTGCAAAAAATCTTAAACGAGAGTTGTATAATAATACACAACCACCTACATTAAACTCACGCTTTTGTATTCTTTTCATGCCATCTTTTAACTTTTTCTTTAAACAACTTGGCATTCTCATAGGCTTGGGTTCTCCATTCATCCAGTGAGCTAATGTCAAATAACCTCTTCTCACCGGCAAGTTTGAAATCATAGTTGAGCTCTTTAATAGCCCAATATGCCCTATGTTCTAGTTCGAGAGGTAAGTGACATGCTTTTCCATAAACCATTTTATACGAGACATACCCATAGGATTTTTATATGCAGTTCTATAGGCCCATAATGCATCATCAAGTTTCTTGGACCAATTCTTTCTAGATCTATTAACAGTCTTTTGCAAAATTAATTTGAGTTCTCTATTACTCAATTCTACTTCACCACTAGACTGTGGGTGATAAGGAGATGCAATTCTATGATTAACATCATATTTAGCAAGCATTTTACGGAAAGCACCATGAATAAAATGTGAACCACCATCAGTCATTAAATATCTAGGGACTCCAAACCTCGAAAAAATAACTTCTTTGAGCATCTTAATAGAAGTGTTGTGATCAGCACTACTAGTTGGAATAGCTTCTACCCACTTAGTAACGTAATCAACAACAACTAAAATATGAGTATATCCATTAGAGGCAGGAAACGGTCCCATATAATCAAAGCCCCAAACATCAAATGGTTCAATAACAAGTGAATAATTCATAGGCATTTCCTGACGTCTACTAATATTACCAATTCTTTGACATTCATCACAAGATAAGACAAACTTACGGGCATCCTTGAAGAGAGTAGGCCAATAAAACCCGGATTGCAATACCTTATGTGCAGTTCTATCTCCAACGTGGTGTCCTCCATAAGCTTCGGAGTGACACTTGCGTAGGATCTGTTCTTGTTCATGCTCAGGTACACAACTCCTAATAACACCATCTACTCCTTCTTTATAAAGATGTGGGTCATCCCAAAAGTAATGTCTCAAATCATAGAAAACCTTTTTCTTTTGCTGATATGTGAAACTAGGTGGTATAAATTTAGCAACAATGTAATTAGCATAATCAGCGTACCATGGAGCAGTACGAGAAGCATTTATGACATTTAATTGTTCATCAGGAAAGCTATCATCAATAGGTAGTGGGTCATCAAGAACATTTTCTAACCTAGACAAGTTGTCTGCAACGTGGTTCTCAACTCTCTTTCTATCAATAATATGCAAATCAAATTCTTGTAGCAAGAGAACCCATCTAATAAGTCTAGGTTCAGCATCTTTGTTTTCCATAAGATATTTAATATCAGCATGATCCGTGTGAATAGTTACTCTAGAATCAACAATATAAGGTCTAAACTTATCACAGACAAATACAACTGCTAAGAATTCTTTTTCAGTAGTAGCATAATTTCTCTGAGCACTGTCTAGAGTTTTACTAGCATATTGAATAACATTTAATTTCTTATCAACTCTTTGTCCTAGAACAACACCTACAGCCTAATCACTAGCACCGCACATAATTTCAAAGGGTAAATTCCAATCAGTTGGCTGATACTTGAGAATATTCTTTGGCTCCCCTTGTGTCGAATCAATAAATTTGGGTTGAATACTCTACCCTCGAAAACTGTTGTGATCCCCTATACTTGTGGGTTATCAAGACTATTTTCTGGCACCGTTGCCGGGGAGCATAGCTCTATTCTTTGAGTCACTTGGGATTTATATCTGCTTATCATTATGAAGAACTTGATAGATCCAAAAACCAAGATTTATCCCTCAACTACGAGGGGAGGTAAGGAACTGCCATCTAGCTCTGCACTTGACTCACCTTTTGTTTTGAGTAAGCTTGCGACACCTAAACCTGCTTCTGCTATTCGTTCTGATATGTCGCATGTTATTGATGATGCCACTTCTGCTATGCATGATACTTATGATGAAACTACTTCTATGCTTGATACTACTGTGCCACTTGGTGAATTTCTTGATGAACAACTTGCTAGGGTTAGAGAGAATGAAATTATTGAAACTGATAATATTGATGAAAGTGATGATGAAGACTCTCCCCCTAATGAATATGAATCGCCTGTTATTCCTGAGGGTTATGTTTTTGAAAAAGAAATTGCTCTAGCTATTTTAGCTTGCAAAGATAGATACGAGCTCAAGAGGTTATTAGCTGAATGGAAGCAGCAATCTCTTAATGCTAGAATGAAACCTAACCCAACTTTTGCTACTTCACCTATCTGTGTTATTGCTAAGGATTATGAATTCTCTGTTGGTCCTGATATAATTACTTTGGTTGAATCTGATCCTTTTCATGGCTATGAATCTGAAACTGTTGTGGCACATCTTACTAAATTAAATGATATAGCCACCCTGTTCAGTAATGATGAGAGAACTCGCTACTTTTATATCCTTAAAATATTTCCGTTCTCATTAAAGGGTGATGCTAATATATCATTTAATTCTCTTGATCCTGGTTGTGTGCGTAGTCCCCAGGATATGGTTTATTACTTCTCTGCTAAATATTTCCCTACTCATAAGAAACAAGCTGCTTTAAGGGATATATACAACTTTGTGCAAATTGAAGAAGAGAGTCTCCCGCAAGCTTGGGGGAGGCTTCTCCAATTACTTAATGCTTTGCCTGATCATCCTCTTAAGAAAAATGAAATACTTGATATCTTTTATAATGGACTAACCGATGCTTCCAGAGATTACTTGGATAGTTGTGCTGGTTCTGTTTTCAGGGAAAGAACATCGGATGAAGCTGAAATTCTATTGAATAATATGTTGACAAATGAAAATAATTGGACACTTCCTGAGCCAGCTCCTAAGCCTATTCCTAAACCAACTCAGAAGAAAAGAGGTGTTCTATTTCTCAGTCCTGAAGATATGCAAGAGGCAAAGAAATCCATGAAAGAAAAGGGTATTAAAGCTGAAGATGTTAAGAATTTACCTCCTATTGAAGAAATACACGGTCTTAATTTACCGCCCGTTGAAGAAACATATGATCTTAATCCATTACCTATTGAAGAAACACATGGTCTTGATAACCCGACACAGGTAGTAAAGGTAAATTCTCTCTATAGATATGATAAAGCTGAAGTCCCATTTACTAAGTTTGCTAGCCCATGCTTAGATGAGTTTGATAAATTTATGGTTAAGCAAGAAGACTTCAATGCTTATTTTGGTAGAGAATTAAAACGCAATGCTGATATGCTTGAACACTTGGGTGATTATATAGCTAATGTTAAAGGTGAACTTAAATTCATTAGTAAACATGCTTCTATGGTTACCACTCAAGTAGAATAAGTACTTAAAGCTCAAAATGATTTGCTCAATGAATTGAATAATAAGAATAATGATTATGCTGTTAGAGTGGCTACTAGAACTGGTAGAATGACTCAGGAACCTCTGTATCCTGAAGGCCACCCTAAGAGAATTGAGCAAGATTCTATAGAAATAATATAGATGCACCTAGTCCTTCTAAAAAGAAGAAAAATAAAAATTCCATCGATTATTTTTGCAGGTTTTGAATTTCCTATACCTACTATCAAGAAGAAATATAATATTCTTATTATTGGGGATGTGCATACCCATTGAGGTAACCTAGTGTTATTCGAAATTTCTCCGGTTTCATGTTACTCGAAATGAGTTTGTTAACAAGACTTGATCAACCTTGTTAGTGGATTCCTTTTGATGATCATGAGACGGATGAATTTAGAAAACACAACTCTCTGTACCCTCCTTTTACTTTCTATTATTTATATTAAATAAAATAAAAATAAGTATTTTCCGTCTGTTATCTGTATTATCCGTGCAATATAAAAATACCCCAAAAATAAAAGTTCTCCAAATGCCCAGAAATTTAAATATGATTTTTTCTGGAATATTTGAGAATATCTAGCACTCAGAACACAGCAGGAGGGGCAAGCACTTGGCCACGAGGGTGGAGGGCGCGCCCTACCCCCCTGGGCGCGCCCCCTGCCTCGTGGGCCCACGGTGGCCCTCCTCCACTTATTTTTGCACCCACACACTCCTTCTTCCTCCCACAAACACCAATAACCAGCTCAAGCACGAGTTCTAGCTCATTTTTCTGCAATTTTCAATCTCCTTGCTCAAAGCACCTCTCACAAAACTGCTTGGGGGGATTGTTCCTTGGTATGTGACTCCTCCATTGGTCCAATTAGTTATTGTTCTAGTGCTTTCTTCATTGCAAATTTGTGCTGCCTAGGTGACCCTGTTCTTGAGCTTTCATGTCAAATTTATATGGTCCCAAGTAGTTCTAATGCATGATATAGGCTCTAGGCACTTGTAGGAGTTGTTGCTATCAATTTCGTTGAGCTTGGCTCACTTTTATTTGAAGTTACTAAAATTTCAGAATTTTTCAGAAAATAATGAAGAGATTTTTGAGGGGCTCATCGAGCCGAAGCTCGAAGGAAAAGCAAAATGAAAAAGTAGAGAGGCCCAAATATAATCTGCCTCGCACCACGGAGGTTCGGCCGTGTGAATGGCCTTCCGATGATTTCTTGAGAGCAGCCGGGATTTATGATGATTTTTATGAATTGGCTGAGAATGCAGGCCTCACTGCCTTCCTCCACAACTAACACGAACATTATCTCTTACTCACCAATATCTTTGTGCAAAACTTTCATTTCCATGTTAGGAGCTCACCACCTACGGTGGAGTTTTATTTATATGATGAGCATAGGGAGATGTCACTTTATGATTTTTGTCGGGTTTGTCTGATCCCTTTCAAGGGCACAATAGAGGAACCACACCACGATGATGTGGATGGGTTTATAGATACCATCACTGTACGGGAAACGAGGAAGGTTTCCGATGCACGAATCACTAGCATACATTTTCCTGTTTTACACTACTTTGCAATATTTGCTAGTCGTTGCTTAATTGGTCACGGAAACTGTGGAAACCTAGTGTTCCTGATATTATTATTTTGTTCCACAGTTTATTCTGTGATAACTCTGTTAGTATGGGCGGTATTATTGCTAAACGGTTAAGTCTGAACCGTACAAAGGGCCCCATCTTTGGAGGCATCTATGCTTCATGCCTAGCTGCACATTTTAACATACCTATTAGGCATTATGAGAAGGAAGAAAAATTGTTGCCCCCTGTTTATTTAGATTATAAGATTATGGTGGCACACGATTTTATTGTTAAGAATTGGGAAGGGGAGCTTAAATACCAATTGTTCTTTGATAAACATCATCCTGAGACTATTACCCTGCCTGCTCCTTCCTTGTTTGATTTATCTGCAGGCAACTACCTTGTTCCGTTAGAGGCTATTCACGTGTCGTGGTTCTAAGCCTGACAGTAGAGTGGGGGGTAGGTATGGAGAGGCAAGGTCCTAGCTATGGAGAGGTTGTAAGCACAAGGGATGTACGAGTTCAGGCCCTTCTCGGAAGAAGTAACAGCCCTACGTCTCGGAGCCCGGAGGCGGTCGAGTGGATTATCAATGTATGGATTACAAGGTGCCCAACCCTTCTGCCTGTGGAGGGGGGTGGCTTATATAGAGTGCGCCAGGACCCCAGCCAGCCCACGTAGGAGAGGGTTTAAGGTGAGTTAAGTCTGGGGCGTTACTGGTAACGCCCCACATAAAGTGTCTTTACTATCATAAAGTCTACTTAATTACAGGCCGTTGCGGTGCAGAGTGTCTCTTGACCTCCTGGTGGTCGAGTGAGTCTTCGTGGTCGAGTCCTTCAGGCCAGTCGAGTGAATCCTCGTTGGTCGACTGGAAGGCGACCTCTTCTAGGGATGTCCTAGGGTAAGTTACTTGGAACAGGTCCATGACCCTACCCTAGGTACATAACCCCATCATTAGCCCCCGAATGGATTGAGGCTTCGAGTGAAGAAGGAGTTGATGTCGTTTCCGATTAACCTTTGCGCTCTAGTTGTGCGCTGTTCTGGATCAAAGAATCTCTTCGTTGACAGGGAGCAATTTGTCTTCGGTCGACTCGATCCATTCTATTTTTGCGTCGAGTGATCTTTCGAGCTTCGACGATCTCCGAGCGACGGATCGCCGGAAACACCGCGTCTGACAGACTGATTTGTTGCTCGTGGATTCCGCGGGGTGCGAAATTTGGGGGCGCGCGCGAAGCGGGGCAGACCGCGGCGTTCGGATGGGACGGGGCATAGACGCCTCGATCTCCGCGTCGCCTTTTTCGCCACGTATCCAGTCCTCATAACTGCTCCCAGATATGATTAGATCGACCGGGCCCACATGTCAGCCACTCGGAAGGGACCTTATAAATGTGCCCGGTGAGGATTTCTGTGCTGCGCCTCAGCATTCTCCCTCTCTCCCTCTGCTTCCTTCCTCCCTGCTCAGCGTGCCCGCTCTCGCCCCCGCACCACTTCCCTTCGTGCATCTCACCGGCGACCATGGCCAAGGAGAAGACGGCGGCGCTGGAGCGTGCCAAGAAGGCGTCGGCATCGGAGAAGGCGAAGGGGAGATCCACCAGCCGCAGAGGGTCCTCGTCCAGATCCCGCCTGCCGAAAGGCTGGGTCCAAGGAGACTGGATCCAGTCGACCATCACGGAGACGGACCTCCTCGACATGGCCAACGAGGGCTTGATCCCTCACGGAGCTGCGAGGTTGCCGGGGAAGGAGTGGCAGCCACAGCCAGAAGAGGGTGAGTGTGTGCTTCTAGCCACTCATGTTGATCGTGGGTTTTCCTTGCCGCCAAGCATTTTCTTCCGTGGCTTCTTGAATTTCTTTGGAGCGCAGCTCCACCACTTTACCCCAAACTCCATTGCCTATCTTGCTGCATTCGTGTCCATGTGTGAGGGTTTCTTGGGCTGTCGACCGCACTGGGGTTTGTTCAAACGTATCTTCACGTGTCGCTCTCAGACCGTGAAGAAGGCGAGCCCAGGTGATGAGAAGACCCGAGTCGTCCAAATGTGTGGGGGCCTGGGGATTCAGGTGAGGAACAATAGCACCTTCCCGCCCATGTCCTTTCCCGAGTCCGTCAGAGGCTGGCAGTCGACTTGGTTCTACTGTCAGGTCCAGTCGACGCCAGGGCAGTCGAGTGGACTCCCTCCGTTTACCATGGACCGAGTGAACAAGCCCTCCCCTCTGAAGCTGATTCCGGAGGAGAAAGCCGACGTGAAGATGTTGATGGAGCGCGTGGTGCAGTTGGTCCGGGAGGGGGTGACGGGCATGGATCTTCTGGAGGTCTTCCTCAGGCGTCGCATCCAACCCCTTCAATTCCGGAGCCACTGCATGTGGTTGTACTGTAGGCCCGAAGATGAGACTAGAGTCCATCCAGAAGAAGTCGACGATGCCACTTTGGAAAGATGGATGGTAGCCGTTACCGGAAACAGGGACAACCCGCGCGGAGCCAGAAGGATTCCTCCACTCGACCACAACAGCGACCCAAACAAGGTACACTTGCTCTGCTTTCCATTGTGTCCTTATCGTATTCATTTCTGCTAACCATGTCGACTGGTCGACTGATCCTTGTTTGGGCATCTGCTAGGCCTTCACCAGTTGTACTCGATGCCCAATGGGGCACAAGCTTCGACTGAGGAAGGCGAGGCGAGCGGGGGTGAGGCGAGTGGGGGCGAGAGCCAGGAAGAGGAGGAATGGGACTCGGATGCTGCAGGGGATGATGACGACGATGATGATGATGAAGGTGATGAAGATGACATCGAGGACGAGGAAGAAGAGGAGGAGGAGGTCGTTCCACCGCGCTCAGAAAGGCGGTCGAAGCTTGTCCACGACCCTTCGACCGAACGTGGTAAGGGGGTTGCGACCGCCACTCAGTCGACCAAGCGCCCTCGGACCACCTCTCCGGCGCCGACTGAAAAGGCGCCGAAGCAGCCCAGGGCGGCCTCATCGAAGCCGACCAAGCTCCTGCCGAAGATGAAGGTGTCCATCCCCACCATATCAGGGTAATTGTGTTGCTCATATTTTCTTATTCTGTGCGAACTTTATCTCTGGTCGACGCTGAGGTTAGTCGACTGATCCTTTGGAGTTGCAGTGCTGCTACTTCTGAGACCTCGGCCCGGGCCGATGACCACGAGATGGAGGATGCAGCGACTTCGAATCCAGGTACTGTGTTCTTAATACCATTCTTAGTCGACTGACTCGCGATCTCTGATCCTGATCCTTCTCCGCAGCTCCGCCCCATACTGTTATCGATCTTCCTGACGACGACGACGATGAAGAACCACTGGCACGCAGGAAGAGTCGGAAAACGCCCGCCAGTAAGGTGCCTCAGGATGCGACGACGCCTGAGACTCTGACTGTGGAGGAAGAGAACACCACTCGACACACGGTGTCCTTCGCGAATCCACTGACGAGTGCTCAGCAGCCCTCCCTCTTCACGACTCACCACGTCCCAGAGGACCAAGCTGGTGCAGCGAAGGAGGCAATACGCCAGGCGGGACTCATGATGGAGCAGCTGAAGACCATCCGGGATGCGAGCCAGGCAGCTTATGATGCCAGCTCTGCCCTCCAAAGCAATGTCCAGGTCAGTCGACTGCTGTTTGTTCTGTTGGATATGCTACCAAAAACTTTTCTTTTCCGGAATTTATATTAGTCACCCACTGGGTGTGTCGAATAAACTCCGTGTTAGCGGGGGCACGCTGAGTGCACCCGCTGGGTGTAGTCCCCAAGGCTAAGGTCGACTGCTGGCAGTCGGCCTTAGGCTTTATGATGTCAATCTTTCTCTCAGTCGACTGGTCGACTGGATTTCACAAACCGGTGGGGGCACGCTAAGTGCACCCACTGGGTGTAGTCCCCAAGGCTAAGGTCGACTGCTGGCAGTCGGCCTTAGGCTTTATGATGTCAATCTTTCTCTCAGTCGACTGGTCGACTGGATTTCACAAACCGGTGGGGGCACGCTAAGTGCACCCACTGGGTGTAGTCCCCAAGGCTAAGGTCGACTGCTGGCAGTTGGCCTTAGGCTTTATAATGTAAATCTTTCTGTCAGTCGACTGGTCGACTGGATTTCACGAACCGGTGGGGGCACGCTGAGTGCACCCACTGAGTGTAGTCCCCGAGACTGTGGTCGACTGCTGGCAGTTGATCACAGTCTTAGAGAATGCATCTCGCACGCTTTTTTTTTTTTTTGAGGT
>NC_041390.1:570773077-570774531 GCF_002162155.2 Triticum dicoccoides | reverse complement strand
TTATGGAAACTTTCCTTGCAGCTGCCACTCGGATCGCCGACGGGATTGACCTTGATGAATTTGTTGCACCTTCCAGCCCTCCACAGGAGGGGTAAAAAACTTCTTCTGGCTCGACGCTTTAAATTTGCCTCGGTATGCCGAGTGGAATTGTAACCGACAAACCTTAACAGGCTTGACGCCTGAGCACTTTCGGTTCCTTTAGATATCGATTCAAACTTGAATTTGGCGCTTGAATACGATTGCCTTCGGCTCGGAATGTCTTTTGCAGGTTCAAAGCAAGGTGCCTGTGCTGCAATCGACTTATTCTTTAGTCCACTTAGACGAGCACTGGGCTGCAGCTAAGCCCCCGAGTGAGAGGATTGCTCTTCACTTGGTAGGATTTTCACAACTTAGGCGAGTGCTTGGACTGCAGCTAAGCCTCCGAGTGAGAGGGTTGCTCTACCACTCGGTAGGATTTTTATAACTTAGGCGAGCACGAGGCTGCAGCTAAGCCTCCGAGTGGAAGGCTGGCTTACCACTCGGTAGGATTTTTACAACTTAGGCGAGTGCTTGGACTGCAGCTAAGCCTCCGAGTGAGAGGGTTGCTCTTCACTCGGTAGGATTTTTGTAACTTAGGCGAGCGCAGGGCTGCAGCTAAGCTCCCGAGTGAGAGGGTTGCTCTCCACTCGGTAAGATTTTTATAACTTAGGCGAGCACGAGGCTGCAGCTAAGCCTCCGAGTGGAAGGCTGGCTTACCACTCGGTAGGATTTTCACAACTTAGGCGAGTGCTTGGACTGCAGCTAAGCCCCCGAGTGAGAGGGTTGCTCTTCACTCGGTAGGATTTTTATAACTTAGGCGAGCGCGAGGTCGCAGCTAAGCCTCCGAGTGGAAGGCTGGCTTACCACTCGGTAGGATTTTGATAAACTTAGGCGAGCACGAGGCTGCAGCTAAGCCTCCGAGTGGAAGGCTGGCTTACCACTCGGTAGGATTTTGATAAACTTAGGCGAGCACGAGGCTGCAGCTAAGCCTCCGAGTGGAAGGCTGGCTTACCACTCGGTAGGATTTTTATAACTTAGGCGAGCGCGAGGTCGCAGCTAAGCCTCCGAGTGGAAGGCTGGCTTACCACTCGGTAGGATTTTGATAAACTTAGGCGAGTCCTTGGACTGCAGCTAAGCCTCCGAGTGAGAGGATCGCTCTTCACTCGGTAGGATTTTCACAACTTAGGCGAGTGCTTGGACTGCAGCTAAGCCCCCGAGTGGAAGGCTGGCTTACCACTCGGTAGGATTTTGATAAACTTAGGCGAGTCCTTGGACTGCAGCTAAGCCTCCGAGTGAGAGGATCGCTCTTCACTCGGTAGGATTTTCACAACTTAGGCGAGTGCTTGGACTGCAGCTAAGCCCCCGAGTGGAAGGCTGGCTTACCACTCGGTAGGATTTTGATAAACTTAGGCGAGTCCTTGGACTGCAGCTAAGCC
>NC_041390.1:570772251-570773067 GCF_002162155.2 Triticum dicoccoides | reverse complement strand
GAGTCCACTGCAAAGATGCGCGAGAAGAGAAGCTGGCGGCCCTTCGGGTGGCCAATACCAAGAAGCACGACTTCAGATCCTTTATGGAAACTTTCCTTGCAGCTGCCACTCGGATCGCCGACGGGATTGACCTTGATGAATTTGTTGCACCTTCCAGCCCTCCACAGGAGGGGTAAAAAACTTCTTCTGGCTCGACGCTTTAAATTTGCCTCGGTATGCCGAGTGGAATTGTAACCGACAAACCTTAACAGGCTTGACGCCTGAGCACTTTCGGTTCCTTTAGATATCAATTCAAACTTGAATTCGGTGCTTGAATACGATTGCCTTCGGCTCGGAATGTCTTTTGCAGGTTCAAAGCAAGGTGCCTGTGCTGCAATCGACTTATTCTTTAGTCCACTTAGACGAGCACTGGGCTGCAGCTAAGCCCCCGAGTGAGAGGGTCGCTCTTCACTCGGTAGGATTTTTGTAACTTAGGCGAGCGCAGGGCTGCAGCTAAGCTCCCGAGTGAGAGGGTTGCTCTTCACTTGGTAGGATTTTTATAACTTAGGCGAGCACGAGGCTGCAGCTAAGCCTCCGAGTGGAGGGCTGGCTTACCACTCGGTAGGATTTTTACAACTTAGGCGAGTGCTTGGACTGCAGCTAAGCCTCCGAGTGGAAGGCTGGCTTACCACTCGGTAGGATTTTGATAAACTTAGGCGAGTCCTTGGACTGCAGCTAAGCCTCCGAGTGGGAGGATCGCTCTTCACTCGGTAGGATTTTCACAACTTAGGCGAGTGCTTGGACTGCAGCTAAGCCCCCGAGTGGAAGGCTGGCTTA
>NC_041390.1:570704755-570772064 GCF_002162155.2 Triticum dicoccoides | reverse complement strand
TGCAGCTAAGCCTCCGAGTGGAAGGCTGGCTTACCACTCGGTAGGATTTTGATAAACTTAGGCGAAACGGAATCGCAACTAAGCCTCCGAGTGAGAGTCTGGCTCTTCACTCGGTAGGATTTTCACAACTTAGGCGAGTGCTTGGACTGCAGCTAAGCCCCCGAGTGGAAGGCTGGCTTACCACTCGGTAGGATTTTGATAAACTTAGGCGAGTCCTTGGACTGCAGCTAAGCCTCCGAGTGGAAGGCTGGCTTACCACTCGGTAGGATTTTGATAAACTTAGGCGAAACGGATTCGCAGCTAAGCCTCCGAGTGAGAGTCTGGCTCACCACTCGGTAGGATTTTTACAAACTTAGGCGAAACGGATTCGCGGCTAAGTCACCCACTGAGGGGGAGTTTTTATGTGGACAAAAATAAAAAGTGATGACACTATTATTTCCAAACCCATGAACTACAGGAGTACTTTATTGCAACTCATCCGAGTGATAAAACTTAAGTGTAAAATGGGCGGAGTAGCTCCGCGTTCCAAGCTCGGGGCTCGTCGATATTATGCTTGACGTTGTAAAGACGGTACGCCCCGTTGTGGAGAACCTTGGTGACGATGAAGGGACCTTCCCAAGAAGGAGCAAGCTTGTGTGGTTTGTGCTGATCCACTCGGAGAACCAAATCCCCTTCCTGGAAGGCTCGACCTCTCACATTTCGGGCGTGGAAACGGCGCAGATCTTGTTGGTAGATGGTCGACCGGATCAGAGCCATCTCCCTTTCTTCCTCTAAAAGGTCGACTGCGTCCTGCCGCGCTTGTTCAGCTTCTGCTTCGTTGTAGATTTCGACTCGAGGAGCATTGTGGAGGAGATCACTCGGCAAGACTGCCTCAGCTCCATAGACCAAGAAGAAAGGAGTTCTTCCGGTCGACCGATTAGGCGTGGTCCGCAGTCCCCAGAGTACAGATGGAAGTTCGTCGACCCAAGCTCCAGCCGCGTGTTTGAGATCACGCATCAGTCGAGGCTTCAGTCCCTTGAGAATCAGTCCATTAGCTCGCTCTGCTTGTCCATTCGACTGCGGATGGGCGACTGATGCGTAGTCGACTCGTGTGCCCTGGGAGTTGCAGAAAGCTCTGAATTCCTCTGAGTCAAAGTTCGACCCATTATCCGTTATGATGCTGTGCGGGACTCCATATCTGAATATTAGCTCCCTGATGAAGCTAACAGCAGTACCGGTGTCAAGGCTCTTGATTGGTTTAGCCTCGATCCACTTGGTGAACTTGTCGACTGCCACCAGTACATGCGTGAAGCCACTTCGTCCTGTTCTCAAAGGGCCGACCATGTCCAGCCCCCAAACTGCAAAAGGCCAGACGAGTGGGATGGTCTTCAAAGCTGACGCAGGTTTGTGCGACATATTCGAGTAGAACTGACATCCCTCGCACTTATCCACTATCTCCTTTGCCATCTCATTCGCCTTGGGCCAGTAAAATCCGGCTCGGTATGCTTTGGCCACGATGGTCCGGGAGGACGCATGATGACCACAGGTCCCCGAGTGAATATCATTGAGGATGAGTCGACCTTCTTCTGGTGTTATGCACTTCTGGCCAACTCCAGTCGCGCTTTCTCTGTATAATTGTCCTTTGATTACGGTAAAGGCTTTAGATCGACGGACGATCTGTCGAGCCTCTTCCTCATCCTCCGGAAGCTCTTTCCTCAAGATATATGCGACATACGGAATCGTCCAGTCGGGAATGACCACCAAAACCTCCATGATCAAGTCGACCACTGCTGGGACTTCAACTTCAGTCAGATCTGTGGCGCTCTTGGGCTGCGGAGTTTCTTCGGTGAAAGGATCTTCTTTGACTGACGGAGTGTGTATATGCTCCAAGAACACACCACTCGGAATGGCTTCTCTCTTGGAACCTATCTTTGCTAGATCATCAGCTGCTTGATTTTTCAGTCGGGGTATATGATGGAGCTCCAACCCCTCGAACTTTTTCTCCAGCTTCCTCACTGCACTGCAGTATCCAGTCATGGCTGGGCTTCTCACGTCCCACTCTTTCATCACCTGATTGACCACTAGATCCGAGTCGCCATAGACCATTAGGCGACGGACGCCGAGTGAAATGGCCATGCGCAACCCATATAGGAGGGCCTCATATTCTGCCTCATTGTTGGAGGAGTCAAAGTGAATCTGGAGCACATATCTAAGCTTATCTCCTCTGGGGGAAACCAGGACGACCCCAGCACCGGAACCATTCAACATCTTAGAGCCATCGAAAAACATGGTCCAATGCTCCGAGTGAACTTCAGTCGACTGTTGTTGTTCAATCCACTCGGCGAGGAAATCTGCTATCGCCTGGGACTTAATGGCTTTCTTTGCCTCAAACTTGATATCAAGGGGAAGAAGTTCAATCGCCCATTTGGCCACTCGACCAGTTGCATCTCTGTTGTGCAAAATCTCTGATAGTGGAGCGTCGCTGACGACTGTGATTGAATGGTCAGAGAAATAATGAGCAACCTTCTTTGTGGTCATGTATATTCCATACACAAGCTTCTGATAATGAGGATATCTCTGCTTGGATGGAGTCAAGACTTCAGACAAATAATACACTGGGCGTTGAACTTTGAGAGCTTTTCCTTCTTCTTCCCGCTCGACCGTTAGCACAGTACTGACGACTTGTCCTGTGGCTGCGATGTAGAGCAACAGAGGCTCTTTGCTGATTGGAGCAGCAAGCACCGGCTGGGTGGAGAGCAGAGCTTTTAGCTCGGCAAACGCTGCATCAGCTTCTGGAGTCCACTCGAACTTGTCAGCCTTCTTCATCAGTCGGTAAAGAGGCAATGCCTTTTCACCGAGTCGTGAGATGAATCGACTTAATGCGGCCAAGCATCCAGTAAGCTTCTGGACATCGTGCACTCGCACAGGGCGTTTCATTCGGAGGATAGTGCCAATCTTCTCTGGGTTAGCGTCGATTCCCCGTTCGGAAACGAGAAAACCGAGTAACTTGCCACCAGGAACTCCAAATGTGCACTTTGATGGATTGAGCTTGATATCATACCTTCTGAGGTTGGCAAATGTTTCGGCGAGGTCAGCGAGCAGGTCGGAACCTTTTCGTGACTTGACAACAATATCGTCCATATAAGCTTCCACATTCCGACTGATTTGAGTGAGTAGACACTTCTGGATCATTCGCATAAATGTGGCTCCGGCATTCTTGAGGCCGAATGGCATGGTGATATAGCAGAAGCACCCGAATGGAGTGATGAAAGCTGTTTTTACTTCATCGGGCCCATACAGACGGATCTGGTGGTACCCGGAGTAAGCATCTAAAAAAGACAACCTCTCGCATCCCGCGGTCGAGTCAACAATTTGATCTATGTGAGGGAGAGGAAAGTGATCTTTCGGGCAGGCCCGGTTGATGTGCTTGAAATCAATGCACATTCGGAGCGACTTGTCCTTCTTAGGAACCATGACGACATTAGCGAGCCACTCGGAGTGGTATATCTCTCGGATAAATCCTGCCGCCAACAGTCGAGCCACTTCTTCACCGATGGCCTTTCTCTTCTGGACGGCGGACCGCCGAAGATGCTCTTTGACTGGTTTTGCAGACGAGTCGACTCTTAGGCGATGCTCAGCCTGTCCCCTGGGAACACCTGGCATGTCAGCGGGCTTCCATGCAAAAATGTCCCAGTTCTCACGGAGGAACTGGATGAGAGCTTCTTCCTATTTTGGGTCGAGTGTTGTGGAGATGCGGGTCGGAGCTGCTTCGGGATCGGTCGGGTGAATGTGAACAGGCTTCGTCTCACCGGACGACTGGAATGCAGACTCTGTGGCGGGCTTCTTGGATCGCAGCAAGTCACTCGGATCTGCGTTTTGCTTGTATTCTTCGAACTCGACCGCTGTCACTTGGGAATCGGCAATCTTGGAGCCCTTCTGAAAGCACTCCTCTGCCTTTTTCCTATCACCGGTGACAGTGATCACACCTTTGGGACCGGGCATCTTCAATTTGAGGTACACGTAACATGGTCGAGCCATGAACCGTGCATAGGCCGGCCTCCCCAAAATGGCATGATATGCACTTTGAAAATCCACGACCTCAAATGTCAACTTTTCTTTGCGAAAATGCTTTGAATCGCCAAACACTACGTCCAAAGCTATCTGGCCGAGTGACTCGGCCTTCTTCCCTGGTATAACTCCATGGAAGCTCATGTTACTAGTGCTCAGTCGGGACATCGGAATGCCCATACCTTTCAACGTGTCTGCATATAACAGATTCAGCCCACTTCCACCGTCCATCAGCACCTTTGTCAGTCGAGTGCCTTCGACAACTGGATCGACCACCAAAGCTTGCCTCCCAGGGGTGGCAATATGAGTCGGGTGATCAGATTGGTCGAATGTGATGGGTGTTTGAGACCACTTCAGATAATTTGCCTTTGCTGGGGCAACCATGTTAACCTCTCGGTTAATCACTTTCAGTCGACTTCTGCTTTCCACATCTGCGAAGATCATCAGAGTGGAGTTGATATGCGGATATCCTCCCTCACTGTCCTCTTTGTCTTCGGCCTTGTCCGGCTCCTTCTCCTTGTCCTTGGACTGTTTGCCCTGAAACTGCTGGATCAGGAGTCGACATTGGCGAGTGGTGTGCTTTGGGTAAATGATATTCCCCTCTTCATCTTTCTTCGTGTGAATATGACACGGCATATCCATCACGTCGTTCCCTTCTTTATCCTTCACCTTCTTGGGGTTCCAGGATCCTTTTGGTTTCCCCTTAGACTTTCCTTGAGTCACGGCCAGAGCCTCTCCAGGAGCTGCCGGTTCAGCCTTCCGCTTCTGTTTCCGACTGGTGTTTCCTTTTTCCGACTGACTCGGCTTGTGCTTGCCGCTTCGGAGTCGGTCTTCTTCTTCGCCGTTGGCGTACTTGGTAGCAATCTCCATCATCCGACTCAAGGTCATGTCACCAGTTCGACCAAATTTCAAACTCAGTTCTCTGTTCTTGACACCATCTTTGAAGGCGCATACTGCCTGATGGTCAGAGACATTTTCCACAGTGTGGTGCAAAGTGATCCACCTCTGAATATACTCTCTGAGAGTCTCATTGGTTTTCTGCACGCAGACTTGCAACTCTGTCAATCCCGCTGGTCGCTTGCAAGTCCCTTCGAACGTTCTGACGAACACTCGGGACAGATCTTCCCAAGTGTAAATGCTGCTAGGAGGCAATTGAGTCAACCATGCCCTGGCAGAACCTTCCAACATGAGGGCCACCTCGTCGTTCCCACCACCGATCTGAACTGCCACTCGGTAGTCTTCAAGCCAAGTTTCAGGCTTAGACTCACCAGTGAACTTGCTGACTCCTGTTGCCAGCCTGAAATTGGGGGGGATAACTGCGGCTCTGATAGCTCTGCTGAAACATTCAGGACCAGAAACATGAACTCGACTGCTCGTGGGCACATCTCTGTCGAGTGCGCCTCGATGGGCTCTGTTCCGGTCGACCAACCCTTGCACGATAATGGATCGCGCGTCAAAGCCTGGCTCTCTGGGGTCAACTGGAACCCTACGCCCTGTACTGTACTGACGCCTATCATCTGGCTGCCGAGGAGCGTAAGACCCACCCCTCGGAGGGGAATAGGGCACTCGACGCCTATCATCTCGGTCGAGTCTGTCGCCATATTGATCTCGCCGATTCTCACGCCCTTCGCGCCGCGGAGGCGATCTGGGGCTGTGAGCCGACTGAACCGTATTCACAGTGACAGATCGACTGTGAATTCTGTTGCGCGACTGAGACACGGCTGAATTCTGATCTCCTGCTGCCCGGAGCAGATCCCTGATCTGCAGAAAACCTCTGCCAGCCTCTGACTGCGAAGGCTGAATGGACTCTGCTATACGGGTCGCAGCTGCTAAATTCTGAATTGGGGTTCGATATACCTGAGTCGGCGGGAAGAGTTGACGTCGACTGGTGTCGGGAACTCGTTGCCGCGCGCGCTCGTCGAGTGCTCGCTGAAGGTTCTCCAGTCGAGTGCGCTCGGCCAAATTGGCCAGACGCGCCTCCTCCAAGGCACGAGCCTCGGGGGTTTCTCCTGCGATGGGAATACGCAGGGGATCCTCGTTCCTGCGGCGAAGCTCTTCTCTTTGCAGAGAGTCGAGTGGCTCGGGCTGGTACTCTTCGTAGCCTCGAGCAGGGTCGCCGCCGTCGCCTGCTCCACCACCGCGGGCGAAGCCAGGAGGGCTGTGGGGCCCGTCGACCATCAAGATTTCCGCCGCTGGATCACTGCTTCCGCACTCGGATGCAGTCTCTCCGGAGCCAGTCGACTGATCGAACAAGCCGTAGAGAGATTCGTTGGGCTCGATTGCCGCAACTTGTGTAGTGGTCGACTGGCGAGCCACCGCGTGACTCACCCATCGCTGAAGCCTCGACCGGCCTGAGCGCTTGCGCTGGCGGGAGACCGGGAGGGTGGAAGACGGAGGAGCCGACCGATACTGGGTCGATGGTTGCCGCAGCAGAACGCCGCGGATACATGCACTAAAATGCGTCGCACCGCGGACGGGGAGCGCATCTACGTCGAGTGGAGCCTCCTGGAGCCATGCGGAGTCGTCGGCGATGAAGGTGAGAGTGCCGAGACGGATCTCTTGACCCTCGACCAAAACTCCAGCAGACACCATGATGAAAGTACTCGGAAGAATTGCAACTTCTCCACAAAATCGCTAAAACACCTGCCCCACGGTGGGCGCCAACTGTCGTGGTTCTAAGCCTGACAGTAGAGTGGGGGTAGGTATGGAGAGGCAAGGTCCTAGCTATGGAGAGGTTGTAAGCACAAGGGATGTACGAGTTCAGGCCCTTCTCGGAAGAAGTAACAGCCCTACGTCTCGGAGCCCGGAGGCGGTCGAGTGGATTATCAATGTATGGATTACAAGGTGCCCAACCCTTCTGCCTGTGGAGGGGGGTGGCTTATATAGAGTGCGCCAGGACCCCAGCCAGCCCACGTAGGAGAGGGTTTAAGGTGAGTTAAGTCTGGGGCGTTACTGGTAACGCCCCACATAAAGTGTCTTTACTATCATAAAGTCTACTTAATTACAGGCCGTTGCGGTGCAGAGTGCCTCTTGACCTCCTGGTGGTCGAGTGAGTCTTCGTGGTCGAGTCCTTCAGGCCAGTCGAGTGAATCCTCGTTGGTCGACTGGAAGGCGACCTCTTCTAGGGATGTCCTAGGGTAAGTTACTTGGAACAGGTCCATGACCCTACCCTAGGTACATAACCCCATCATCACGCCTACCGGAACCCTACATCAGCCACAGAGCCAGAGTCGGAACCACAAGTTGATCCTCCACAACAGTCTAATTACCATTGGGATTCAGAAATGATTGCCAACCAGTGACAATCAGAGTCTTCTTCTTCGCAGTACGACCCCAACTATTACTATGGATATCCGCCAGGCCAGCCGTGGCCATAGACCAACTTAGGCCAAAAGCCTAAGCTTGGGGGAGTACGTATTTCCCACCAACATTACATTCATGTTCACACACCCATTGCTAGATGTCGGTGCTCATACTTTTTCATTGTATCATCCATGCTAGTTTATTGTCCTTTTTATGCTTTCTTCTTGTGTGTTTAATAAACCTTAAGAAAAACAAAAGAAATTATTTGTAGCTTTTAGCTAGTTTTAATTTCCATGCTTGTAGTGGTAATTAAAAAGAAAACCCAAAAAGATTTCATGTTCTTCTTTTGCTTGTTGGGAGCTTTCCCGTGTAAATAGTTTTATTTCTTTTCTTTTCTTTGGGGGTCGATAGGAGAAGACCATAATAAAATTATTGAAGTGGCTCTTATATGCATTATTGTTGATCTGACAAAAGAGCCCATATTGCCTTGTCTTCTCCTATTTATTGAATGCTTGCAGATTCCAGCTTAGTCCAATGCACATGCACTATTCTCATTATCCACATTGTTCGGTCGTGCAAGTGAAAGGCAATTATGACAATATATGATGGACTGACTGAGATGAGAAAAGCTGGTATGAACTCGACCTCTCTTGTTTTTGTAAATATGATTAGTTCATCGTTCCTGATTCAGCCTATTATGAATAAACATGTTCACAATGACTACTAGAGATCATAGTTTCTTGTGCCATTCTTAATTAGCTAGGAGCTTATAATGGTTTACCTTGCGTGCCAACATGCTATTAAAATGGTTGTGATGTGGTATGATAGGGTGGTATCCTCTTTTGAACGATTCGAGTGGCTTGACTTGGCACATGTTCACACATGTAGTTGAAACAAAATCAACATAGCCTCTATGATATTTATGTTCATGGTGCATTATATCCTACTCATGCTTGCATTCAGGGTTGATTAATTTTAATGCATGTTCATGACTGTTGTCACTCTCTAGCTGGTCGCTTCCCAGTCCTTTTCTAGCCTTCACCTGTACTAAGCGCGAATACTGCTTGTGCATCCAACTCCATAAACCCCAAAGTTATTCCATATGAGTCCACCATACCTACCTATATACGGTATCTACCTACCGTTCCAAGTAAATTTGTATGTGCCAAACTCTAAACCTTCAAATAAATATCCTCTTCTGTATGCTCGAATAGCTCATGTATCAACTAGGTCTGTCTGTATCTTCCATGTTAGGCGGGTTATTTTCAAGAGGAGTGGACTCAGCTCCTCACTCACGAGAAAATGGCTGGTCACCAGGATGCCCAGCCCATGCTTTATGCAAATTAAATCAAAATAATTGCAAACAAAACTCCCCTTGGGAATCTTGTTAGTTGGAGGCACTCGTTGTTTCGAGCAAGCCATGGATTGATGCTTGTTGGTGGAGGGGGAGTATAAACTTTACCATTCTGTTTGGGAACCGCCTATAATGTGTGTAGCATGGAAGATATTGCCATCTATTGGTTGTTATGTTGACAATGAAAGTATGCCGCTCAAAATATTATTCATCTCTATTTCAAAACCGAGCTCTAGCACCTCTATAAATCCCTGCTTCCCTTTGCGAAGGGCCTATCTATTTACTTTCATGTTGAGTCATCATCCTCTTATTAAAAAGCACCAGTTGGAGAGCACCGCTGTAATTTGCATTCATTACTATTAGTTTACATTGAGTATGACTTGACTGGATCTCTTTTACCATGAATTACAATGTCTAGTCAGTCCTTGATCTTTAAAGGTGCTCTGCATTTATGTTCTGTAGTCTCAGAAAGGGCTAGCGAGATACCATCTTGTTATATCATATTATGATTGTTTTGAGAAAGTGTTGTCATCCGAGATTTATTATTATTTCTCGCTAGTTGATTATGCCATTGATATGAGTAAACATGAGACCTGTGCGTTATTGTGAATATGGTTAGTTCATAATCTTTGCTGAAAACTTGAATGCTGGCTTTACATATTTACAACAACAAGAGCAAACAGAGTTTGTAAAAGTTTTTCTTTATCACTTTCAGTTTGTCAACTGAATTGCTTGAGGACAAGCAAAGGTTTAAGCTTGGGGGAGTTGATATGTCTCCGTCGTATCTACTTTTCCAAACACTTTTGCCTTTATTTTGGACTCTAACTTGCATGATTTGAATGGAACTAACCCGGACTGACGCTGTTTTCAGCAGAATTACCATGGTGTTATTTATGTGCAGAAACAAAAGTTCTCGGAATGACCTGAAACTTCATGGAATGTCTTTTTGGAAATAATAAAAAATCCTTGCAAAAAATGAAGACCAGGGGGGCCACACCCTAGCCACGAGGGTGGGGGCGCGCCTGCCCCCCTGGGCGCGCCCCCTACCTCGTGGGCCCCCTGGAGCTCCTCCGACCTCAACCCCAACTCTATATATTTGCTTTCGAGGAGAAAAAAAATCAGCGAAAAGGATTCATCGTGTTCCACTATACGGAGCCGCCGCCAAGCCCTAAAACCTCTCGGGAGGGCTGATCTGGAGTCCGTTCGGGGCTCCGAAGAGGGGAATCCGTCGCCATCGTCATCATCAACCATCCTCCATCACCAATTTCATGATGCTCACCGCCGTGCGTTAGTAATTCCATCGTAGGCTTGCTGGACGGTGACTGGTTGGATGAGATTTATCATGTAATCGAGTTAGTTTTGTTAGGGTTTGATCCCTAGTATCCAATATGTTCTGAGATTGATGCTGCTATGACTTTGCTATGCTTAATGCTTGTCACTAGGGCCCGAGTGCCATGATTTCAGATCTGAACCTATTATGTTTTTAACAATATATGAGAGTTCTTGATCCTATCTTGCAAGTCTATAGTCACCTACTATGTGTTATGATCCGGCAACCCCGAACTGACAATAATCGGGACCACTCCCGGTGATGACCGTAGTTTGAGGAGTTCATGTATTCACTATGTGTTAATGCTTTGGTCCGGTACTCTATTAAAAGGAGGCCTTAATATCCCTTTGTTTCCGCTAGGACCCCGCTGCCACGGGAGGGTAGGACAAAAGATGTCATGCAAGTTTTTTCCATAAGCACGTATGACTATATTCAAAATACATGCCCACATTACATTGATGAATTGGAGCTAGTTCTGTGTCACCCTAGGTTATGACTGTTACATGATGAACCGCATCCGGCATAATTCTCTATCACCGATCCATTGCCTATGAGCTTTCCATATATTGTTCTTCGCTTATTTACTTTTCCGTTGCTATTGTTATAACCACTACAAAATACCAAAAACATTACTCTTTGCTATCGTTACCACTATTATCATATTACTTTGCTACTAAATACTTTGCTGCAGATATTAAGTTTCCAGGTGTGGTTGAATTGACAACTCAGCTGCTAATACTTGAGAATATTCTTTGGCTCCCCTTGTGTCGAATCAATAAATTTGGGTTAAATACTCTACCCTCAAAAACTGTTGCGATCCCCTATCTTGTGGGTTATCACCCTCTCCACGGGCTCCTGTTCAACCACCCCTCCATGGGCTATGGTTCATCCTGCCCTCCACCCTCTACTGTTCATCCTGCCCTCCACGGGGTGGTCTTGTTCATCCTGCCCTCCACGAGGTCCTATTCATCCAGCCCCAACCGGCTCGATCGATCGGGGTACTGTTCATCCAGAGGCAACACCACGGGGTCCTGTTCATCCACCCCCCCCGCAATGCTCACAGTTCATCCAGAGGCAGCATCGATCAGCTTCAGTTAGCAACAGTAGTGAAGGAATCGCTCGATCGGGTTCAGTTAACAGCCATCGATCGATCGCTCGGGTTTAGTAACGCGTAGCCTCCAGTGCAATCGCTCGGGTTCAGTTAGAGCCCAACGCCTTGCACACACGCGCATACGTATGAGAGAAACGCGCATCGCTCGGCCCCCGATCACCACTACAAAAAAAATACACTTCCGTGATGATACGTGTTTGTTACAGTAGGTCTCTTTTTTTGTCATGCATGTACATCCATGACAAATTTATGACAGAATCAAGATAGTCATACCTGTGCTGTCGTAGAAGTGTTCCATGACATTACCAAAATTATCATCACGAAAGTGTCCACTTCCATGATGATAAATGGCGCGTCACAGAAGTGCTTTCGTCAAGGGTGACTGACACGTGGCATCCACCATAACGGAACGCTGTTAAGCTATCGGGTCGGGTTTTGGATCCGATAACCCGTTAACAGCCCCGACCAATGGGAAATTTCCACGTGTAAAATTCTTATTGGCCGGACAAAACACGCGTCAGCTCGTCAGTGGGTCAGATAGCCGCCTATGATACGTCGACACGTGGCCCGGCCCAACAGAGGCCCATTCCTGCGAAAAGGCCGGCCCGTTTGACTTGGTCAAAAGGTGGCGGGCTAGCCCATGGAAAGCCTGTTAACGGCATGTTCGCATATAGCCCATTTACAGCCCGCTAACCCAACGCCCGTTACGCCCTATCCGAATTAGGCCCAATAGCATCATCTAGGCCATCCAAATATGATTCCAGTCCGTTTTCACTGCTGGCCCATGACGTCTTTCGGCCCATATGAGGCCCTATGTAACTCTTGGCCTATTAACGGCCCATGGTGAAACTGGCCCGTAATGAACAGTGTATCACTTTACACCCATTAATGGCCCGTGGTGAAACTGGCCCGTAATGAGCAGTGTATCACTTTATACCCATTAACGGCCCATTATTCCGTTGGGCCGTTTCCAGCCTATGTTATCTTTCGGCCTTCTCAGAGCCCATTTATTCTTGGGCTCATTTCCAGCATTCGTTTACTTATGGTCCATTACTATCATTTTCTGCTTGTGGGCCAAATCCAGCCCGTGGTTACAGTCGGCCCGTTTGTGGTCCGTTAATACATTGGGCCATTTTCATAGCGTCATCAAATACGGCCTATTAACGATGGCCCGTTACGGTCGGCCCATGAACGGACGATTCCAACTCTAGCCCGTTTACGGCCATAATGCGACCTACTATTGGCCCATGTTTGGCCAATCGATCATACGGCCCGTATAAGGCCCATTGATGATACGGCCCGTAGAAGGCCCATTGTTTCTACGGCCCGTAGAAGGCCTACTATTTCTACGGCCCGTAGAAGGCCCACTATTTCTATGGCCCGTAGGAGGCCCAGTGTCACTACAGTAAATATTAGCCCATGGTTATTGTGGCCTAGTTTTAAAAAATAGGTTATTGCAGCCACTAGTTAACCGCAGAAAAAGAACTGCAATGACTATAGGCAAACAAATAAACAAGACAACAAGGAAATAAATAAGCAAGCAACTAACGCTAGGCTATCACGGCTATTACACATATTACATCCACTGGGCATCAAAGTTCGCCACCAGTGGAAATATAGGGAACAAAGCAGCATATCATATACACTGGCCGTCAAAATTGGCCACCAGTGCAAATAAACGCGATAGCAAAATAAGAGCATAATTGAAACAACTTCAGAAGAGCTCAAGAAACGTTATCCTGGGTATCCACCATGCTGGCAATAAGCTTAGCAAGCTGATTAGCTTTGTCCTGTTTGGCGCTAAAATCCTCGAACGCTTGCTGTTGCACCAGAAAGTATGCATCTGAATGCTCCAGGGACTTCTGCAGTCCTTCCGCTTCTTGTCGCAGCACAGTTGATCGATGTCTTTCAGCTTGTAGTTGAGACTCAAGAAACCGAACTGATTCAGACAGTGAGTATGAATAGCTTGTGCAAGCGGTAGTGGCCAGTAACTCCAACACTAAACCAAGACAGGATGTGTCACTATCCTGAACCTTATCTGCATTACTTTCTTTATCGTTGCTTAATAAGGCACTCTTCCCCAATATTTTGTCAGCATTCTAAAAGAAGAAACAAGCAGACACATAACAAGTTTAGCATGTACTAGTATATGAAACTCATTTCGGTGAACCAGTTCATTAGTAAGGTGGATAGGATTAAACTACCAAGTCTTCTATTGCCAAGTACTAGTACATAATAAAAGCATCAAACAAACATATATCTATGTCCTATGGTAGCAATGGAATCTTAAATTAGAATAGTTGTTCTTCAGGTTTAGGCACTTGTTCTACATGAACAGAGTACAGTAAGATGCAAGAATATAATACTTAAAAATAGAAAATGATCTCATAGACCTTACCACATTCTTGGTTCGGGACCAGTACAGAACAAGGCGTTCCCAGTCATCGTCCAGTAAATGTGTCTCAGGAGAACGTAAGGGAATTTGATGAGTTTCTTTGCCGGTGAAGTACGTTTTCTTCAGGTAATTCTGATACTGCCACCAAGCATTCTTGAAGATAGAAGAGGTATTAGCACAGGTTACCTCATCCTGAGTTTCCAAATCGGTCCTTCTCTATAGAGAAAAATGGGAAAATTTGTTGTGTTATAACCATCATGGAGGTAGGATGTATGGGACGAAGTAAAGTAATTGCCATGAATAACATTACTTACACATAACTCCTGGACAAACACCTGCAACTGGCATTTTCCTTCATCTTCAGTATAATATTTCCAAGATGGGAAGATACACACATATGATTTAACAACATCAAATGCGATAGATGCTAAACTACGACTAGCTGGTTGTGCTTCCTCCACATGAATAAGCGTACTAACTGGTGGAGTTGGGGTTCATCGTGATAGTACTGGCCCTTTGGGCACTGGAGCTGCCTTACTAACTGCTCTTGTTTGGGAGCTTTGTGGTGGAGATGGTGCTGTGTCAACAGGAACTGGGTTACTATCGTCTGGGGTTGGGGTTAGATTGGGTGAAGCTGGTTCTGTGTCCATCGTAGTAGGGGTACAATCTGCGAGAGTTTGGGTTATGTGTGGTAGGGCTGGTTCTTATGCATGTACAACCGGGGTGTTATCTCCACCAAGAGGTAGCACTGTTTTATTTGAAGACTGTGTTTTTAGTCCGCTAGATACTGGCATCACCCGCTCCAATTTAAATGGCTGATAAACAGGAAACATAGTTGAATGTACAAACATTGTATGAGAGACAGATGCAATAGATAGTGTGGAAAAAAGAGGGCATGAAATAGTTGACATGTATATTGTTTAACTAAAATGGATAGCATGATATAATTTCACATATATGATGTCTATCTAAACTGGATAGCATAGCAACATAATTCAAAGATATGATGAATAACTAAACATGATCGCATAACGTAGTTCACCTACATGTTATCTAAGTAATCAAGATCGCATCATTTAATTCACATATGTGATTTATATGCTAAACAGAGGGCATTCGATATGATGTCTGAACTAAGAACATGGTGTTGAATATTGTGTATATGATGTCTAAACTATGCAATGCAAGACACCATATGCATGATATGAGTAGTATAACCGTGCCAAGTTAGAGCATACACCTCAGTGGGGGAATAGGACTGGTCATCTATCTCTGAATCCATCGCTGAGGAGCTATCGAGACCCAACAAGAGATCTGCTTCGACAGGTAGCACTGTCTGCTCCGAAGGCCTTGTTTTCACTCCAGATTTTTCCATCTCCCACCCAAATGGCTGATTCACAGGAAGAGTAGTTTAATGTACAAACATTGTCGACAAATGGAAATGTAATGAAGAAAAGGATGAGCAAGATATCATTCAAATATATGATGCCTGGTTAAACAGGATGGCATTGCACATTTCACATATGTTATGGCTGGCTAAAAGACATGAGACTGCATAATTCCCATATATGATATAGAAACTAAACAGGTGGCATTATAGAACATGTCTAAACTAAGCAGATGACATATATGATGTCAAAAGTAGGCACTGCAAGGCAAAATATGCATGATATGACTAACATCATCATGCCAAGGTAGAGCGAACACCTTGGGGGGTAAATAGGAGTGGTCAGCGGCGTTCGAATCCGCCTCAGAACAGATATCTTCCTCTGGATTACAATCTAGAGAGGGGTGGGGAGGGTTTGCCATTGAACCCACCATGGAGCGATGTCTGCATGACATTGTATTGCCGCGCAAAACTCTTCTCTTTTTCTCTACATGTTCAACATGACTGTGTACAATATCTGACATGCATACAAAAAAAATATGGTGAGATTATGTAAGGAGAGCATGCAGAAATTTAGAGTGATGGTAACAACCAGTGGATCGATGTTTTTCCGTTGAACCAAAATAGCCCTAATGGATCGACGTGAATGTATAGTAATAAGTGATGCAAAAAGTGTACAACCTCTTTGCCGTAGCCGTGTCGACCTCATCATCATTGGTTTGGTCGCTGAAGCAGTTGAGGTAGAGGTGGCTGTCGGAGGTGTGGAGGAAGATCTGAGGAATCTATAGACGGCGTCCAGGGCACTGCTCTGTTGTGACGGATTGTTCTGTCGTTGGAGCAGCTCCGGTGAGCCGTAAGACATCAAGGCCGAAGCAGCACAAGACAGACATCGTCAATCTCAAGTGGGATTCTAATAGCATCTCCAATAGATGATGTAAAATGGATGTAAAATTAACATCACCAAAAACCACCTGACTACAACAGATGAGGTAAAAATTGTTGACTCTAAATTTAACAGTCGAAACTGAAATTTACTGTGGAATCTGAATGCTACTGTCGAAACTGAATGCAATGGTAGCAGAGAGGCACTTGACATGTAGTTTAGGGAGGGCCTGCAGTTCATCTTCAACCTGCACCCCCCTGAGCTGCCAGCCACCACCGGACGAACCGCCGGCCCTAGCGCCGCCCTGCCGCCCCGAAACAACTCGCCACCGCCGCCCCGGCCTGCCCTCTAGGCCCCCCGCCCCCATACTGAACCCTAAGATAGATAGTGGGGTACCTCTCCGGCGAGCCCCCGTCGCTGCTGCAGGTGGTTCTTCCTTAACTCCGGCGAGCCCCCCAACCCCTGAAAATTGACTGACCCAAAAGTCGATTCAGTCAACTGAAGTGTGGCTTAATCGGAGCAAAGCAGCAGCACGAGCGAGGGGGAGAGCAGCAACAGCAGCTGGGCGAGAGAGCGATCGAGCGAGAGCCGGAGCAGCAGCAGCAGATCCGACTGGTATGGACGCCGCCACCGAAGGGGCCTCGCACTGGGGGAGAGCCATCGTGGAGATGTCGCCCGCGGCGCCGACTTCAAGGTAGCCGCTCCATGGGGGTGCGGGATGGAGCACCGTCGGTGCCGGGAGGTCGAGTTAAGGAGAAGGTGCGATGCGATGAGTGTACAACCTCTTTGGTGGCGCCGAGTAGGCCTCGGCTTCGTCCGAGGAGTCGGTGAGGATGCTGCGGTTACGGTGGAGCAGGTTAAGGCGGCGCTGTGGGGATGGAGCAGCCGCAATAGACGAGGCAATCGTCGGAGCAGCTCCTTGGAGGTGGAGGACGGGGCGGCTGAACCGGTGGGACGGCGAGATGGACGACAGATCCTCATCCAGGGAGGTGGACGAGGGACGTCGAGCTGTTGCGCTGGATGACGTCGTCGGGGAAGAGGCTCCGGCTGGGCAGCGGTGACGTGGCGTACGGAGGAGGGTGGGGTTTTGCGGCTGGAGCGGAGAGGTTATGGCGGCCTGGGATTTCGAATGGCGAAAAGGGGGCGATGGGAGGGGGTGAAGCATGACTTAGGAACGCGCTTGTCCAAAATGTAGGGTGTGTTACAAAAGTACCCCCCACCGATTTGAACTAGCGGCCCTTTTGGCTCAGGGTTAGAAGGGGGATTTCGCGTGTCGGGATTTGGCAGCTGGAGGGAGTTTTCGCGCGCGTTGTAATTTCGGGATAGCAAGGTGCGGGTTGTGAAGGCACCAGTTTTCGGAGCACGATATTTGAATTTTCGGGATATAACAAGACGCGGGTTGAATTTTAGGGACAATCCTAACATGTAGTAATATTGTACTTGTACGTAACAAATCAATTCACACTTCCCTCAACCAAAAAGAAAACGAAAAAATAAAACTATTCACACCACACAAAGAGAGAGTCTTGCCCCGTTTTACTATACAAATGCTATTCAAAGCTACTCCCTCCTTCCATCTATATAGGGCCTAATGCATTTTTCGATCCTAACTTTTACCAAATATTAGAGCAATGATATATGACATGCAACTTACACAAAGCACACCGTTAAATTCGTCTGTGAAAGGTTCTTTCAATGATATAATTTTCACATTGTGCATGTCATGTACTATTAATCTTGTCAATAGTCAAAGGCGGTCTTAAAAATCTCATTACGCCCTATATAGATGGAAGGAGGGAGTATGAATCCATGTTATGTCCGATTAAATTTTTTCGCTTGTTGTATAATGCATGTAACCTACTCATACCAACATTTTAGTGCATTCCAAATGTCTATACTACCGCTGCAATTCAAACTAAATTTGAATTTGTTTCTCTATTTCAATAAGAATCTACAATCATGATTGTTGCCAACTTCAACCATCATAGTTTCCTTGCTATCCGCCGGATATAAATCAGATGGCCTATAATGCAGGATGGCAGGCACACCATCATCAACAACTCCGTTTTTTATAAGAGTAGAGATAAAACATATTAAATGTAGTATACCATGTTCATAACCACACCATGTCTATCACCCTTATATATATTCACACATCCGTCGGTTTGAAACACTATGATAAATTCTTCAAATATCTGAATTCACTTTTTATAATGAAGTATATATGATCTCTATTCGTCTTTTACACCCAAACAACCCTCTTATCTTTGTAGCTAGCGCTAACTTTCTCTTGTGCATGCACATGTCCGCATCCCTCTCACCCTCCCTCAGCATTCTCTAGCTCCATCGCGCAAATTCTTATTTTCACTTTAGGTCATTCACCCATGGTGTGTGTAGGCCCCCATCTCCTTCTTTACGACACACATCGATCGATATGCCTCTCTAGCCAGGTGTGCCTAGCACAAACACAAGCTTCCCCTCTTCTCTTGTCACCGTCCATGCCTCACTCCCACTACTCTTTTCATCGTTCTCGTACTCGCACACTCCTCCCCCTCGATATAGTATGCCTCTCGTACCACCTCCTACATGCATCCCCCTCTCTCTCTATCCTTCTCCTCGTGCCTCATTTGCTTCTAACACACACATGCATGTATACCGATCGATCTCCCAACATATACCTAGATCAACTATAACTACCCCCCCATCGATCGACGTACCTCACAAGTTATGTCTCTCCTTTATCTTACAAAGGGTGATTGATCTTCCTATGTAGTTACATCTGCTTACCACAGCCACATCGTCCCCCCTCATCATTCGTGCATGCCTCCTGACCCGTCTCTCACACGCACGTGCACAGACAACAAGCAGCCATCTCCTCTCTTATTGATATTGCGGGCGTGCCCTCCGTTTGTCTAGCAAGCCTATCCCACCATTTGTTAGAAGCAACTCCACTACCACCCCCTCCAACACTCTAGCTCTGTCTCTCTCCCAACATTATTCATCTCCTACACATATGCATGGATGCCGATCGATCTCCCTTAATACATGAGGCAGATCGATCTCCTTAATACATGAGGTAGGCCTCTCTCCTCCTACACACATATACCAGCCATTGTACCTCTATAGTTAATTGGGCCTCCCTCTTCCCCCACCACACATCGATAGTCGAGCGCTGCAGGTAGGTATCCATGCCACAGAGACAAACTGCACATGTCCCATCTCACGTTCCAGTAGGCCAGCCACTCTATATCTTTGACGTGGGCACACACAAATTCGATGGCACTCTTTATCGATCGATCGCGCGCACACACACACACATCATCCCTCTCTTCGATTCTATGGACACCTCAAGCCGATGATACCTCCACTCTCTTCTCGTGGATCGCCCCCTCTATATATATGTTATATCCAGGATTCTATTTCACACACATTGCATATGTTAAATTTTTTGATTGACCCCCCCACACACAAAAAAACTCTCAAGAGCCCACACACTATATCTCTCTAGGTTTGTATCTCTCTCACACAACCCCACGTAGGTGGTGTACGTATACAAGAAGAGAATAGGTGCACCGTGCACGTACTCACGCTTCGTGCCCATCCACACCCGCGCAGGTACACGGTGGAGCTCATTTCTCCGCAGAAGCTGAATTTTTTTTTGAAACATCAAGTGGCCAGAGACTCGAAAACTTATTTGCCCATTAGTGACTTGTCAGGGCGGTGGATTTTAGTTTGTATGATAATGCTGCATCCACCTAAAGTAACAAAAGTTCTTACATAAACTTCCTAGTAATTCCCTCTTCGTAGGTGCAGCATTACTCCTAACATTTGTAATATCAGTTTGAAACTTGTAATATTATCGTGTCCTATAACTGCGTTTTCAAAATCCTGTGAATCAAACAGGTCCTGAGTTGGTGATGATGTTGTGCCTCCCATCTTTGACCAATAGCCGTTGGATCTAGATCTGACGCATACAAACCAAGCTTCTCCATTTTTGCAAAAAGATGCCCGCACTTGTTCCCTATTTACAAACAACTCCTTGTCTCTCACAATCTAGGAGTAGAAGGCCGTGGAAAAATCTGGCACGATGGCCGCTGCCGGAGCCGTCCACTCCCAATCTTGGTGTTTAGTGCAATGCACGGGCATCTACGCACGGAAAATTATGTCGAACAAGGCTAGTTGTAAGCAGGCTAGCTCTACAGCCATGCTGATAGTGACTGCAGACGGTGAGGCTGACTATGGTATGCCGAACACGGTGCCTATACTCAGGTGTCATCTCCGGCGCAGGGTCTTGTCACTTCACTGTGAGGAGCAGCACGTAATAATTTGACCAACGGGTAGTACAGTGCTAGTACTCCTACTACTACATTGGTAGTACTACTACTAGTACTAGTAGCACCACCGTCTGGATTTAGGAGTACTACCACGTCCACCGGCACCGAGGAACGTCTCCAGGTAGTATTGCTTGAGGCCGCCAGGGCGAGGGGCCGCTTGGACAACAGCTTCGTCTCCTTGTTCGACGAGGTCCTCATCAGTTTCCTCAACAAGTTCACCGTCGTCAAGAAGCTTGCGGACGACTTTGATGTAAGCCTCCAGCCGACGCGCCCAGGCTCTGCGATGCCCGCCACCCTCAATGGCCACTATGGTAACAACCTCTTCGACGCACTGGTGGCCCTGCGACTGCCCGCCGTCGCGCCGGAGAATGTCCACCTTGAGGTCGCGCTCGCCGCGCAGCGCCTGGCGCAGCAAGACATCATCGACATAATCACCCACGTCTACGCGCAAATCATCCACAAGGACTACTACATGCAAGAGGAGGACGATAGGACGCTGGCCTTCTTGGAGCGCAGGTCAATGTTGGACGACACTGTTCAGAAGCACGTTGAGCTCGCCGCCAACGCCGCTGCTCCTCACATGTCGGTTGGTGACCCGACGCACTAGGGCGTGAGGATGTCGTTGAACGTTGATGGATCCGTATGTATTTTTATCTTTCCGTCAAATCCACGTAGTAGTATATGATACTACAGTAATTATCTTACCTTTCGCATCAACTTGATAATTTTCGTACGTACTCCATGCATGAATGGCGCCAGAACCAAACTGCTCATTACTCTAGGAAAAATCGTTATTTTCTATCTATCGGTCGCGCCATGGAGCAGAACCAAATTTTACAAGTTACGAGTTCAAAAGGAAAAGCCTGTCGTGTTCACGTCGCACCCCCACACGGTTGGTCTGGCACGCCGCTCAAGCGGGAATGTGTGCGGTGTTGCATTTTCACTTACAAGTGGGACCGCAGTTGAGCAAACCGACTATCGGAAAACCCCCACCCCGCCCACCGCGTGATGGCTCAGAAAACAGGAGGGAGAAGAGATGGCTGTAGCATGGACTCCAAGAAAATTGGTGCCGGATGGGACTCGTGTGGGTGGCGTGTGCCGTACTGCTAGACGTGAATGCTACTGAGTTATGGCCCATGCCACCCCACTATATCGAGCCTATCCTGTTTGGATACTCTAACACAGTTAGAGTTAGAGTTATTTTCTAACCCACTCTAACCCAAATAAGCACCTCTCCACCAGGATAGTTGGGTTAGATGAAACTAACCCACTCTAACCCTCCATGTTTGGATATTTTTGAGTTATTTGAGCCTTCAACTAACCCAAACTAGCTCTAACCCCATGATCCAAACAGGGCCATATCGAGGTACGTAGAACAAATTTCCTGCAGCCCGTGCTCAGCCCTCCTCTATCTCTCTTCTCAGCCAGCCAGCGGACGCGCGGAGCCCATCGTTTGTTTGCTCACATGCGGCCCCACATGTCAGTGAAAACACAAGAGGACCCACTGAACCTGCACATCTTTCACCTCGATGTGCTGGTGATGAAAAACAAATCCAATAAAGATCTTCGGTGGCCGCTTTTGGAGTTACTCAAGAGTAGTAAGATTCTATTTACAGTGTAACCCAAGATGCACATCTCGTGGCTTCAACTACCACTCTATTTTCTTTCATGACATGACCTGGATGCTGGATGTCCCACGTGTCGGGAAAAGGAGGAAGAACCCGACCAAATCTTCAGTTCTGCTATCGGATGAGATTAGTGCACTTGTTGATACTCCTACTAGAATCGAGGCTAGACATGAGACTAGATGCGAGGAAGCAACATCTACTTCTTTACACTCGAAGAAGAAAGAAGCACACAAGATCGAGCCTCCGCAGATCAACAATGAATGCATCGAGAAGGCACTAATCCAACTTACATGAGTAGTAAAATGTATTCTTGTGGTTCTTGTTTTCTTTGGTCTTGCTTTTCTAGTCAAAATTATCGTTGGAGTTCATGCAAAACGGAGGTCCATTTGGGGTCGTGCGTCGGAGTTGGCCTTACAAGTGGGACCGCAGTTAAGGAAACCGACTATCGGCAAACCCCCACCTCGCCCGCCACGCGATGGCTGAAGTTAGAGAAACGACGAGGTTGAAGATATTGCTCTAGCACAGACTCCAAGAAATAATATGGTGTTAGATGGATGTCGTGGTGGTGGCGTGTGCCGTACTCCTGGACGTGAATGCTTGTTCTGGCCCATGCCACCCTACTACTCATACTACTTACTCCTACTAGTATATTAGTATACTAGTATCAAGGACTCGAGGTGCTGGTTACGTACAACGAACACATTAACATATGGCTACAGTAAAAACACCCGCCTGACGCGCGAAGCATGTGAAGCTAGTACAAATTTAGAGAAGCGACTTGAAAGCCATTCATAAATTTTGTAAATTTATCACAGGCATATCATTTTATTACATACAACAGGTCATCAACCCACATCGACAACGAGGATACATTATAAATACTAAAGTTTTCACCACACAACAAATAACAAGCCACGAAATGAACTTCAACTCAACCATTCCGCGGCGTTGGAAACGCTTGCTTTGAACCACAAGTGATTCTCTGGGACGGGCCATCTGTTGTTGATCTGGAGACCAACGCAGGACCGATCATCCAGGCTGAAGCGGCCTACTATATCAGTACGAGGGTAGTGAACCACCCAAATGTCTGAGGTATAGACACAGTTGCTTCTCATAAATGTGTCAACAATAGTTGGATCGCCTTTCACCATCATCAGATAGTTTTGTCCAAGGAAGAGCGAGTTTTCTCCAGGACTATCAATTCTGTGCCAGGGAGAAGGAGTTGGCGCTAGCACACTAGTATCCATCCCGAATACCATGCAACAAGTGTTGGAATAGGTCCGGAGAGTGCGACCATGGGAGACACCTGCTTCCTTACGAGTAACATCATCAGTGGGTTGTATACACACAAGAAGAGGTGATCCATCGGAATTAGTTGCCAGGTGCCATAGAGTATATCGGCGCTGCTCGTCCTCATGCTCGTGATCATCACCATCGTCATCTCCCCCTTGGTTATAAAAATTTTCAAGTATAGGTGGTGGGATGTTCACAGGACCTTGGAAACACAAGAAGAAGGTTAATTAGTAAAGGGAAACTTGCTAACCCGCATGCATGTGGGTGAAACAATTATAATTACGGTGGAAGACAAACGTACCGAAACTACTAGGATGCCATGCAAAAACAGTGCCACGAGTGGTGGCAGCAAACACAAGGCCCTCGTATTGAATTGCATCACAGTACTCATCCATGTACAGAAACTGATTTTTGAGCAATATCCATCGAGTCGAACCACGAAGGACGGCAACAAGCTTGTCGAAGATAGCAACAACTTGATAGTTGTTGTAATTCCAAGAGCGGTTGGGAACTCGACAAATTGCTATCTTCCATAGAAGACAGTCACCATGATCGTATTTGAACGTGCGTACATTACCGGTGTGCTCAACCTCTGGGCAGTGTGCTGAGATTTTTGGAAGTGGAACCCGGTGACGAGTGTACACATTCACAAGTTCCCACTCGCAGTTGGACCCAATGTAAACAACCCAATCTCCATTTGCGCCCGCCCAAGCCTTGCCCTCGAGCGATGGCATCTTAACATCATACGTATCATTATCAAGCGGCATCAACTGGCATAGGGCGAGGCCTCCGTCGTGCCGGCGCCAGTCATCAGGGTCACGGCGAAGAAGATAGGGGAGATCAAACCGCTCCTTGACTCTTGGGTTCTTTGTAATGATGTTATTAGTTGAGTCGAGAATGGGCTTGAACGAACCTGCCATGCTAGCCGAGGTGATGATGTCGCACCGATCAATGAGTTCCTCCACCACGTCATCTTTCAGATCGGGGCAAGAATAACGGGGTCGTTTCCGGCCTGTTCCCTCCATGGAGAAGACTATCGAACAATGGCAGAAGAAAGGGTGAAGGGCTGAAGGAAAATGGAGGAGGGAGAGGAAGAGCGTGCGACAGCAGTTCCAAATCGAGAGGGAAAGGCGAAGAGTCGATGGACTGTTACGAGTTCGCCATGGTTCACGAAGAGGCGCCCCGGCCTACACGTCCGTTCGGAAATACTCCTACTACTCGCCGTCGTCTCACTGATATGTTGGAACGGGACCACATGTCAACGAAACATGGTGTGTAATTTCTCGTGCAAAATTCGATCTGGCCGCGTTGGCCCGAGGTGCCGCATTAGTTATCGACCTTTATTTTTTTAATGGCGTGCCGATCAGTTTTGAAGCACGACTAACTGGTACTGTATGTGGAGAGGATGACAACAGGGACTCGCCAAGGTCATGGTAGTACGCAAGCAAGTGCCTCCTTATTTCAATCCAATAAAAAAATGGCTCCTCCTAGTGGATTTCCGACATCTGGGTCCCATGCCATTGTCAACGTAGTCAATAAACGAGAGAATTGCACAACGAGCGGCTGACACCAGGGACCCAGCAGCTCGCCCAGTTATTTTTGTTTTGGGTTAATTTGATAAATGTCACTCCAAATCTGGTGTATCCGAGAAATGTCACTGCAATTTCCAAACTTTGAAAAATGCCATTTCATGCCATTTCTAGTGGCATTTTTCGAAGTCTGGAGCAGCGTTTTTCAAAGTTTGCAAACTATAGTGGCATTTTTCAAAGTTTTCAAAAATTGCAGTGGCATTTTTCAAAGTTTGGAAATTGCAGTGGCATTTTTATGAATCACCATAATTGGAGTGGCATTTGTTTTTGAGACGGAAGCAGGGTGTCAACTGGGCTGTGCGGGACACTCTGGCCTGTCTAGACAACCTTTTCTTTTATGTTTACCACAGACCAGCCCAGTAGTTTTTTCTTTCTTTCCGAAAATGGCTAGCCCAGTTCCTTTGTGATTTGTCAAGTAAGTCGCTTTATCAGGCCTGCTAGGATGCAAATCTTTCAAGACGAGGAGAGCTTCATTCGGCTGGCCGAGAAAATGGCCTATCAGTAATGAGAAATGGGCTGTACATTTTTAAAACACATCAAACCGGCAATTATTTTCAAATATCTTTTTTTCATTTCGAGATTTTAAATTGCATTGATTTTTATGCGTGGACAATTTATTGGATTTTATATTGATATACATTTATTTTTAAAATCAGTCTGAATGTGACTCGAAATTTCGGGATTAAAAACAGTTCAGACCGCACCAACATATGCAAAATTTCGTATAATTTTCTAACCGTGGCCACAATATGGGCTGTAATGCTAACATAAAGAATATGGGCTCCAAAAAAACCCATAAGAATTAGCAAATGGGCTGTAAATTATTTGAAATAATGGCAGATGGGATGTATGCTATTTTCCATAGATTTGAGGCTTTCCACAGATGGCATGTATACTATTGGATGTCCATCCAACGGCCGCCGTGCTTCTTCAATCTCTGCTCTTCCTGCTCCAGCCGCTCAAACAAGCGCCGGCGGGACTGCCTGCTCCCTCCTCCCCGCGGCCGGCTGTGCTGCCGCGTAGGCCTCACCGCCCCATCATACTCCCATCGCTGGCCTAGGCATCCCTCTACTCACCCACACCTGCTGTTATTCTCCAGCGACGGCAGACGAACCAGTAAACCCTCGTACAGTCGTACTCCCCTCCGCATGGGAAACAAAAACAACGGCCGAGTCTTCCCTGCCTCCATGTCTTTCCCTTCCTAGGCCTCGCCGTCATCCACCGCCCTGGTGCTCTCGGCATGGCGTGGTCAACGACCGACATGAATCTGAAGTGGACTATACGTGGAGAGGCTGACAGCTGGGTCCACGGCCGCACACAAGGAAATGCCTCCTTATTACGCGCAAAATAATGATTTCCTCCACCTGACATCTGGGACCCACCGAAACGGCCTCTATATTTCACAAAAAAACATTACCGCCGCTGACAGCTCGGACCCACCAGCTATATCTTCGCACGCAAGGAAGTGCCTCCTTATTATGCACAAAAAATGAGTACTCCCCCTGCTAGCTGGGACCCAGTATAGTGGGCCTACTAAGTTGACGGGGACGAAGGGCTTTGTCAACTTAGTCAATATGCACGATCCTAGCTCGACTGACCATACGATGTCCATCCAACGGCCGTAGTGCTTCTTCAACCTCTGGTCTTCTTGCTCTAACCGCCCAAAGCAGCGCCGGTCGTGCCGCCTACTCCTGCCTCCCGTGGCCGGCTGTGCTGCCGCGGAGGCCTCACCGCTCCCATACTACTCCCACCGCTGGCCAGGCCATCCCTCCACTCCACTCACCCACACCCCCTATTATTCTGCAGCGACGGCAGCGCAGCCGAACCAGTGAACCCTCGTACTCCTCCCCACGTGGGCATCCACTGCTGCATCTTCCCCGGCTCCGTGTCGTCCCCTTCCTAGGCCTCGCCGTCGTCCACCACCGTGGTGCTGTCGGCGCGGCGTGGTCAATGTGGTCAACGACCGAATTCCATCGGAAGAATACTGTACGTGGAGAGGCTGGCAGCTGGGTCCACAGCAGCCGCAAGGAAGTGCCTCCTTATTACGCGGAAAATAATTATTCCTCCACCTCACAGCAGGGACCCACCGGACGCCCACCAGTATATCGCGAAAAAAACTTTCGCCCCTGACTGCTGGGACCCACCCGACAGGCCACCGTATTTCGCGAAAAAACGTTCCCCCTGCTGTCAACTCGGACCCATCGGAAGTGCCTCCTTATTACGCACAAAAAAATGAATACCCCCTGCTAGCTGGGAGCCACCTTAGTGGCATGCTGACTTGTGGGCCTACTAAGTTGACTGGGATGGAAGGCTTTGTCAACTTAGTCAATATGCACGATTCTAGCTCCAGTGACCGTATGATGTCCATCCAACGGCCGTAGTGCTTCTTCAACCTCTGGTCTTCTTGCTCCAGCCGCCCAAACCAGCGCCGATCGTGCCTCGTGCTCCTGCCTCCCGTGGCCGGCTGCGATGCGGCGGAGGCCTCACCGCCCCTACTACTCCTACCGCTGGCCAGGCCATCCCTCTACTCACCCACACCCCCTGTTATTCTGCAGCGACGGCAGCCTCACACCGCAGTGAACCAGTGAACCCTCGTACTCCTCTACGTGTGGGCATCCACTGCCGCGTCTTCCCCGGCTCCGCGTCGTCCCATTCCTAGGCCTCGCCTTCGTCCACCGCCCTGGTGCTCTCGGCGCGGCGTGGTCAATGTGGTCAAGGAACGGCTTCCATCGGACGTGAACTGTACGTGGAGAGGCTGACAGCTGGGTCCACGGCCGCAACAAGGAAGTTCCTCCTTATTACATGCAAAATAATTATTCCTCCACCTGACAGCGGGGACCCACCGGACGGGCCACCAGTATTTTGCGAAAAAAAATCTTTTCCCCCTGACTGCTGGGACCCACCGGACGGGCCACCGTATTTTGTGAAAATAACGCCCCCCTCCCCGCTGTCAGCTCGGACCCACCGGAAGTGCCTCCTTATTACGCACAAAAAATGAATATTCCCCCGGCTAGCTGGGACCCACCTTGCTGGGAGGCTGACTTGTGGGCCTACTAAGTTGACGGGGACGAAGGGCTTTGTCAACTTAGTCAATATGAATGATTCTAGCTCCAGTGAGCGTACGATGTCCATCCAACAGCCGTAGTGCTTCTTCAACCTCTGGTCTTCTTGCTCTAGCCGCCCAAAGCAGCGTCGGTCGTGCCACATGCTCCTGCCTCCCGTGGCCGACTGTGCTGCCGCAGAGGCCTCACCGCCCCCTACTATTCCCACCGCTGGCCAGGCCCTGCAGCAAAGGCAGCCTCACACCGCAGCCGAACAAGTGAACCCTCGTAGTCCTCTCCGCGCGGGCTTCCACTGCCGCATCGTCCCCTTCCTAGGCCTTGCCGTCGTCCACCGCCGTGGTGCTCTCCACGCGGCGTGGTCAACATGGTCAAGGAACGACTTCCATTGGAAGAGTACTGTACTGTTGGGGAACGCAGTAATTTCAAAAAAATTCCTACGCACACGCAAGATCATGGTGATGCATAGCAACGAGAGGGGAGAGTGTGATCTACGTACCCTTGTAGACCGACATCGGAAGCTTCACGGCCCGACCGATCAAGCACCGAAACTACGGCGCCTCCGAGTTTTAGCACACGTTCAGCTCGATGACGATCCCTGGACTCCGATCCAGCAAAGTGTCGGGGAAGAGTTCCGTCAGCACGACGGCGTGGTGACGATCTTGATGTTCTACCATCGCAGGGCTTCGCCTAAGCACCGCTACAATATTATCGAGGATTATGGTGGAAGGGGGCACCGCACACGGCTAAGAAAACGATCACGTGGATCAACTTGTGTGTCTAGGGGTGCCCCCATCCCCCATATATAAAGGAGCAAGGGGAGGAGGCCGGCCGGCCCTATTGGCGCGCCAAGGAGGAGTCCACCTCCTAGTAGGAGTAGGACTCCTACTAGGAGGGGGGAAAGGAAGTGGGGAGGGAGAAGGAAAGGGGGGGCGCCGCCCCCCTCTCCTAGTCGAATTCGGACCAGGGGGGAGGAGGCGCGCGGTCCACCCTGGCTGCCCCTCTCTCTCTCTCTCCACTAAGGCCCATATGGCCCATTACTTCTCCCGGGGGGTTCCGGTAACCCTCCAGCTCTCCGATTTTCTCCGAAATCACCCAGAACACTTCCGGTATCCAAATATAGCCGTCCAATATATCAATCTTTATGTCTCGACCATTTCGAGACTCCTCATCATGTCCGTCATCACATCCGGGACTCCGAACTAACTTCGGTACATCAAAAACTCAAAAACTCATATAACTGTCATCGAAACCTTAAGCGTGCGGACCCTACGGGTTCGAGAACAATGTACACATGACCGAGACATGTCTCCGGTCAATAACCAATAGCGGAACCTGGATGCTCATATTGGCTCCCACATATTCTACGAAGATCTTTATCGGTCAGACCGCATAACAACATACGTTGTTCCCTTTGTCATTGGTATGTTACTTGCCCGAGATTCGATCGTCGGTATCTCAATACCTAGTTCAATCTCGTTACCGGCAAGTCTCTTTACTCGTTTCGTAATACATCATCTCGCAACTAACTCATTAGTTGCAATGCTTGCAAGGCTTATGTGATGTGCATTACCGAGAGGGCCCAGAGATACCTCTCCGACAATCGGAGTGACAAATCCTAATCGTTGTGACGTTTGGTAGCACACAAAGTGTTCATCCGGCAAACGGGAGTTGCATAATCTCATAGTCATAGGAACATGTATAAGTCATGAAGAAAGCAATAGCAACATACTAAACGATCGGGTGCTAAGCTAATGGAATGGGTCATGTCAATCACATCATTCTCCTAATAATGTGACCCCGTTAATCAAATGACAACACATGTCTATGGTTAGGAAACATAACCATCTTTGATTAACGAGCTAGTCAAGTAGAGGCATACTAGTGACGTTTAGTTTGTCTATGTTTTCACACAAGTATTATGTTTCCGGATAATACAATTCTAGCATGAATAATAAACATTTATCATGATATAAGGAAATAAATAATAACATTATTATTGCCTCTAGGGCATATTTCCTTCAGTCTCCCACTTGCACTAGAGTCAATAATCTAGATTACACAGTAATGATTCTAACACCCATGGAGCTTTGGTGCTGATCATGTTTTGCTCGTGGAAGAGGCTTAGTCAACGGGCCTGCAACATTCAGATCCGTATGTATCTTGCAAATCTCTATGTCTCCCACCTGGACTAGATCTTGGATGGATTTGAAGCGTCTCTTGATGTGCTTGGTTCTCTTGTGAAATCTGGATTCCTTTGCCAAGGCAATAGCACCAGTATTGTCACAAAAGATTTTCATTGGACCCGATGCACTAGGTATGACACCTAGATCGGATATGAACTCCTTCATCCAGACTCCTTCGTTTGCTGCTTCCGAAGCAGCTATGTACTCCGCTTCACATGTAGATCCCGCCACAACACTTTGTTTAGAGCTGCACCAATTGACAGCTCCACCGTTCAATGTAAACACGTATCCGGTTTGCGATTTAGAATCGTCCGGATCAGTGTCAAAGCTTGCATCAACGTAACCATTTACGATGAGCTCTTTGTCACCTCCATATATGAGAAACATATCCTTAGTCCTTTTCAGGTATTTCAGGATGTTCTTGACCGCTGTCCAGTGATCCACTCCTGGATTACTTTGGTACCTCCCTGCTAGACTTATAGCAAGACACACATCAGGTCTGGTACACAGCATTGCATACATGATAGAGCCTATGGCTGAAGCATAGGGAACATCTTTCATTTTCTCTCTATCTTCTGCATTGGTAGGGCATTGAGTCTTACTCAATCTCACACCTTGTAACACAGGCAAGAATCCTTTCTTTGCTTGATCCATTTTGAACTTTTTCAAAACTTTGTCAAGGTATGTGCTTTGTGAAAGTCCAATTAAGCGTCTTGATCTGTCTCTATAGATCTTAATGCCCAATATGTAAGCAGCTTCACTGAGGTCTTTCATTGAAAAACTCTTATTCAAGTATCACTTTATGTTGTCCAGAAATTCTATATCATTTTCGATTAGTAATATGTCATCTACATATAATATCAGAAATGCTACAGAGCTCCCACTCACTTCCTTGTAAATACAGGCTTCTCCAAAAGTCTGTACAAAACCAAATGCTTGGATCACACTATCAAAATGTTTATTCCAACTCTGAGAGGCTTGCACCAGTCCATAAATGGATCGCTGGAGCTTGCACACTTTGTTAGCTCCCTTTGGATCAACAAAACCTTCTGGCTGCATCATATACAACTCTTCTTCCAGAAATCCATTCAGGAATGCAATTTTGACATCCATCTGCCAAATTTCACAATCATAAAATGCGGCAATTGCTAACATGATTCGGACAGACTTAAGCATCGCTAAGGGTGAGAAGGTCTCATCGTAGTCAATCCCTTGAACTTGTCGAAAACCTTTTGCGACAAGTCGAGCTTTGTAGACAGTAACATTACCGTCAGCGTTAGTCTTCTTCTTGAAGATCCATTTATTCTCAATTGCTTGCCGATCATTGGGCAAGTCAACCAAAGTCCATACTTTGTTCGCATACATGGATCCCATCTCAGATTTCATGGCTTCAAGCCATTTTGCGGAATCTGGGCTCACCATCGCTTCTCCATAGTTCGTAGGTTCGTCATGATCTAGTAGCATGACTTATAGAACAAGATTACCGTACCACTTTGGTGCGGATCTTACTCTGGTTGATCTACGAGGTTCAGTAGTATCTTGTTCTGAAGTTTCATTATCATCATCATTAGCTTCCTCACTAATTGGTGTAGGTACAGTTACCTCATCAAGTTCTACTTTCCTCCCACTCACTTCTTTTGAGAGAAACTCCTTATCTAGAAAGTTTCCGAATTTAGCAACAAAAGTCTTGCCTTCGGATCTGTGATAGAAGGTGTATCCAATAGTTTCCTTTGGATATCCTATGAAGACACATTTCTCCGATTTGGGTTCAAGCTTATCAGGTTGAAGCTTTTTCACATAAGCATCGCAACCCCAAACTTTCAGAAATGACAACTTTGGTTTCTTGCCAAACCACAGTTCATAAGGCATCGTCTCAACGGATCTTGATGGTGCCCTATTTAACGTGAATGCGGCCGTCTCTAGAGCATAACCCCAAAACGATAACGGTAAATCAGTAAGAGACATCATAAATCGCACCATATCAAGTAAAGTACGATTACGACATTCGGACACACCATTACGCTGTGGTGTTCCGGGTGGCGCGAGTTGCGAAACTATTCCGCATTGTTTCAAATGTAAACCAAACTCGTAACTCAAATATTCTCCTCCACGATCAGATCATAGGAATTTTATTTTCTTGTCACGATGATTTTCAACTTCAGTCTGAAATTCTTTGAACTTTTCAAACGTTTCAGACTTATGTTTCATTGAGTAGATATTCCCATATCTGCTTAAGTCATCTATGAAGGTGAGAAAATAACGATATCCGCCACGAGCCTCAACATTCATTGGACCACAAACATCTGTATGTATGATTTCCAACAAATCTGTTGCTCTCTCCATAGTACCGGAGAACGGTGTTTTTGTCATCTTACCCATAAGGCACGGTTCGCAAGTACCAAGCGATTCATAATCAAGTGGTTCCAAAAGTCCATCAGTATGGAGTTTCTTCATGTGCTTTACACCGATATGACCCAAACGGCAGTGCCACAAATAAGTTGCACTATCGTTATCAACTCTGCATCTTTTGGCTTCAACATTATGAATATGTGTGTCACTACTATCAAGATTTAATAAGAATAGACCACTCTTTAAGGGTGCATGACCATAAAATATATTACTCATATAAATAGAACAACCATTATTCTCTGACTTAAATGAATAACCGTCTCGCATCAAACAAGATCCAGATATAATGTTCATGCTCAACGCTGGCACCAAATAACAATTATTTAGGTCTAATACTAATCCCGAAGGTAGATGTAGAGGTAGCGTGCCGACCGCGATCACATCGACTTTGGAACCATTTCCCACGCGCATCGTCACCTCGTCCTTAGCCAATCTTCGCTTAATCCGTAGTCCCTGTTTCGAGTTGCAAATGTTAGCAACAGAACCAGTATCAAATACCCAGGTGCTACTGCGAGCATTAGTAAGGTACACATCAATAACATGTATATCACATATACCTTTGTTCACCTTGCCATCCTTCTTATCCGCCAAATACTTGGGGAAGTTCCGCTTCCAGTGACTAGTCTGCTTGCAGTAGAAGCACTCAGTTTCAGGCTTAGGTCCAGGTTTGGGTTTCTTCTCTTGAGTAGCAACTTGCTAGCTGTTCTTTTTGAAGTTCCCCTTCTTCTTTCCTTTGCCCTTTTTCTTGAAACTAGTGGTCTTGTTGACCATCAACACTTGATGCTCCTTCTTGATTTCTACCTCCGCAGCTTTCAGCATTGCAAAGAGCTCGGGAATAGTCTTATTCATCCCTTGCATATTATAGTTCATCACGAAGCTCTTGTAGCTTGGTGGCAGTGATTGGAGAATTCTGTCAATGACGCAATCATCTGGAAGATTAACTCCCAATTGAATCAAGTGATTATTATACCCAGACATTTTGAGTATATGCTCACTGACAGAACTGTTCTCCTCCATCCTGCAGCTATAGAACTTATTGGAGACTTCATATCTCTCAATCCGGGTATTTGCTTGAAATATTAACTTCAACTCTTGGAATATCTCATATGCTCCATGACGTTCAAAACGTCGTTGAAGTCCCGATTCTAAGTCGTAAAGCATGGCACACTCAACTATCGAGTAGTCATCAGCTTTGCTCTGCCAGACGTTCATAACATCTGGTGTTGCTCCAGCAGCAGGCCTGGCACCCAGCGGTGCTTCTAGGATGTAATTCTTCTGTGCAGCAATGAGGATAATCCTCAATTTACGAACCCAGTCCGTGTAATTTCTACCATCATCTTTCAACTTTGCTTTCTCAAGGAACGCATTAAAATTCAACGGAACAATAGCACGGGCCATCTATCTACAATCAAACATAAACAAGCAAGATACTATCAGGTACTAAGTTCATGATAAATTTAGGTTCAATTAGTCATATTACTAAAGAACTCCCACTTAGATAGACATCCCTCTAATCCTCTAAGTGATTATGTGATCCAAATCAACTAAACCATGTCCGATCATCACATGAGATGGAGTAGTTTCATTGGTGAACATCACTATGTTGATCATATCTACTATATGATTCACGCTCGACCTTTCGGTCTCCGTGTTCCGAGGCCATATCTGTATATGCTTGGCTTGTCAAGTATAACCTGAGTATTCCGCGTGTGCAACTGTTTTGCACCCGTTGTATTTGAACGTAGAGCCTATCACACCCGATCATCACGTGGTGTCTCAGCACGAACAACTTTCGCAACGGTGCATACTCAGGGAGAACACTTCTTGATAATTAGTGAGAGATCATCTTAAAATGCTACCGTCAAACAAAGCAAGATAAGATGCATAAAAGATAAACATCACATGCAATCAATATAAGTGATATGATATGGCCATCATCATCTTGTGCTTGCGATCTCCATCTTTGAAGCACCGTCATGATCATCATCGTCACCGGCGCGACACCTTGATCACCATCGTAGCATCGTTGTCATCTCGCCAATCTTATGCTTCAACGACTATCGCTACCACTTAGTGATAAAGTAAAGCATTACAGCACAATTGCATTGCATACAACAAAGCGACAACCATATGGCTCCTGCCAGTTGCCGATAACTTGGTTAGAAAACATGATCATCTCATACAATAAAATTTAGCATCATGTCTTGACCATATCACATCACAACATGCCCTGCAAAAACATGTGAGACGTCCTCTACTTTGTTGTTGCAAGTTTTACGTGGCTGCTACGGGCTTAAGCAAGAAGCAATCTTACCTACGCATCAAAACCACAACGATAGTTTGTCAAGTTGGTGTTGTTTTAACCTTCGCAAGGACCGGGCGTAGCCACACTCGGTTCAACAAAAGTTGAAGAAACTGACACCCGCTATCCAATTAAGCGTCTTGATCTATCTCTATAGATCTTAATGCCTAATATGTAAGCAGCTTCACCGAGGTCTTTCATTGAAAAACTCTTATTCAAGTATCCCTTTATGCTATCCAGAAATTCTATAACATTTCCAATTAGTAATATGTCATCCACGTATAATATCAGAAATGCTACAGAGCTCCCACTCACTTTCTTGTAAATACAAGCTTCTCCAAAAGTCTGTATAAAACCAAATGCTTTGATCACACTATCAAACCGTTTATTCCAACTCCGAGAGGCTTGCACCAGTCCATAAATGGATCGCTGGAGCTTGCACACTTTGTTAGCTCCCATTGGATCGACAAAACCTTCTGGTTGCATCATATACAACTCTTCTTCCAGAAATCCATTCAGGAATGCAGTTTTGACATCCATTTGCCAAATTTCATAATCATAAAATGCGGCAATTGCTAACATGATTCGGACAGACTTAAGCATCGCTACGGGTGAGAAGGTCTCATCGTAGTCAATCCCTTGAACTTGTCGAAAACCTTTTGCAACAAGTCGAGCTTTGTAGACAGTAACATTACCGTCAACGTCAGTCTTCTTCTTGAAGATCCATTTATTCTCAATTGCTTGCCGATCATCGGGCAAGTCAACCAAAGTCCACACTTTGTTCTCATACATGGATCCCATCTCAGATTTCATGGCTTCAAGCCATTTCACGGAATCTGGGCTCACCATCGCTTCTTCATAGTTCATAGGTTCATCATGATCTAGTAGCATGACTTCCAGAACAGGATTACCGTGCCACTCTGGTGCGGATCTTACTCTGTTTGATCTACGAGGTTCAGTAGCAACTTGATCTGAAGTTCTATGATCATCATCATTAACTTCCTCACTAATTGGTTTAGGTGTCACAGAAACCGGTTTATGTGATGTACTACTTTCCAATAAGGGAACATGTACATTTACCTCATCAAGTTCTACTTTCCTCCCACTCACTTCTTTCGAGAGAAACTCCTTCTCTAGAAAGGATCCATTTTTAGCAACGAATGTCTTGCCTTCGGATCCGTGATAGAAGGTGTACCCAACAGTCTCCTTTGGGTATCCTATGAAGACACATTTCTCCGATTTGGGTCCGAGCTTATCAGGTTGAAGCTTTTTCACATAAGCATCACAGCCCCAAACTTTAAGAAATGACAACTTTGGTTTGTTGCCAAACCATAGTTCATAAGGCGTCGTCTCAACGGATTTTGATGGTGCCCTATTTAACGTGAACGCGGCTGTCTCTAAAGCATAACCCCAAAATGATAGCGGTAAATCTGTAAGAGACATCATAGATCGCACCATATCAAGTAAAGTACGATTACGACGTTCGGACACACCATTACGTTGTGGTGTTCCGGGTGGCTTGAGCTGCGAAACTATTCCGCATTGTTTCAAATGTAGACCAAACTCGTAACTCAAATATTCTCCTCCACGATCAGATCGTAGAAACTTTATTTTCTTGTTATGATGATTTCCAACTTCACTCTGAAATTCTTTGAACTTTTCAAATGTTCCAGACTTATGCTTCATTAAGTAGATATACCCATATCTGCTTAAATCATCTGTGAAGGTGAGAAAATAACGATATCCGCCACGAGCCTCAACATTCATCGGACCACATACATCTGTATGTATGATTTCCAACAAATCTGTTGCTCTCTCCATAGTACCGGAGAATGGCGTTTTAGTCATCTTGCCCATGAGGCACGGTCGCAAGTACGAAGTGATTCATAATCAAGTAGTTCCAAAAGTCCATCAGTATGGAGTTTCTTCATGCGCTTTACACCGATATGACCTAAACGGCAGTGCCACAAATAAGTTGCACTATCCTTATCAACTCTGCATCTTTTGGCTTCAATATTATGAATATGTGTATCACTACTATCGAGATTCATCAAAAATAGACCACTCTTCAAGGGTGCATGACCATAAAAGATATTACTCATATAAATAGAACAAACATTATTCTCTGATTTAAATGAATAACCGTCTCGCATCAAACAAGATCCAGATATAATGTTCATGCTCAACGCTGGCACCAAATAACAATTATTTAGGTCTAATACTAATCCCGAAGGTAGATGTAGAGGTAGCGTGCCGACCGCGATCACATCGACTTTGGAACCATTTCCCACGTGCATCGTGACCTCGTCCTTTGCCAGTGTTCGCTTAATCCGTAGTCCCTGTTTCGAGTTGCAAATATTAGCAACAGAACCAGTATCAAATACCCAGGTGCTACTGCGAGCTCTAGTAAGGTACACATCAATAACATGTATATCACATATACCTTTGTTCACCTTGCCATCCTTCTTATCCGCCAAATACTTGGGGCAGTTCCGCTTCCGGTGACCAGTCTGCTTGCTGTAGAAGCACTCAGTTTCAGGCTTAGGTCCAGACTTGGGTTTCTTCTCCTGAGCAGCAACTTGCTTGCTGTTCTTCTTGAAGTTCCCCTTCTTCTTCCCTTTGCCCTTTTTATTGAAACTAGTGGTCTTGTTGACCATCAACACTTGATGCTCCTTCTTGATTTCTACCTCCGCAGCCTTTAGCATTGCGAAGAGCTCGGGAATTGTCTTATCCATCCCTTGCATATTATAGTTCATCACGAAGCTCTTGTAGCTTGGTGGAAGTGATTGGAGAATTCTGTCAATGACGCTATCATTCGGAAGATTAACTCCCAGTTGAATCAAGTGATTACAATACCCAGACATCTTGAGTATAAGCTCACTGACAGAACTATTCTCCTCCATCTTGCAGCTATAGAATTTATTGGAGACTTCATATCTCTCAATCCGGGCATTCTGCTGGAATATTAACTTCAACTCCTGGAACATCTCATATGCCCCATGACGTTCAAAACATCGTTGAAGTCCCGGTTCTAAGCCGTAAAGCATGGCACATTGAACTATCGAGTCATCATCAGCTTTGCTCTGCCAGACGTTCTTAACATCGTCAGTTGCATCAGCAGTAGGCCTGGCACCCAGCGGTGCTTCCAGGACGTAACTCTTCTGTGCAGCAATGAGGATAATCCTCAAGTTACGGACCCAGTCCGTGTAATTGCTACCATCATCTTTCAACTTTGCTTTCTCAAGGAACGCATTAAAATTCAACGGAACAATAGCATGGGCCATCTATCTACAATCAACATAAACAAGCAAGCTACTATCAGGGACTAAGTTCATGATAAATTTAAGTTCAATTAATCATATTACTTAAGAACTCTCACTTAGATAGACATCCCTCTAATCATCTAAGTGATCACGTGATCCAAATCAACTAAACCATAACCGATCATCACGTGAAATGGAGTAGTTTTCAATGGTGAACATCGCTATGTTGATCATATCTACTATATGATTCACGCTCGACCTTTCGGTCTTAGTGTTCCGAGGCCATATCTGCATATGCTAGGCTCGTCAAGTTTAACCTGAGTATTCTACGTGTGCAAAACTGGCTTGCACCCGTTGTAGATGGACATAGAGCTTATCACACCCGATTATCACGTGGTGTCTGGGCACGACGAACTTTGGCAACGGTGCATACTCAGGGAGAACACTTTTTATCTTGAAATTTAGTGAGAGATCATCTTATAATGCTACCATCAATCAAAGCAAGATAAGATGCATAAAAGATAAACATCACATGCAATCAATATAAGTGATATGATATGGCCATCATCATCTTGTGCTTGTGATCTCCATCTCCGAAGCACCGTCATGATCACCATCGTCACCGGCGCGACACCTTGATCTCCATCGTAGCAACGTTGTCGTCTCGCCAATCTTATGGTTCTACGACTATCTCTACCGCTTAGTGATAAAATAAAGCATTACAGGGCGATTGCATTGCATACAATAAAGCGACAACCATATGGCTCCTGCCAATTGCCGATAACTTGGTTACAAAACTTGATCATCTCATACAATAAAATTTAGCATCATGCCTTGACCATATCACATCACAACATGCCCTGCAAAAACAAGTTAGACGTCCTCTACTTTGTTTGTTGCAAGTTTTACGTGGCTGCTACGGGCTTAAGAAAGAACCAATCTTACCTACGCATCAAAACCACAATGATAGTTTGTCAAGTTGGTGTTGTTTTAACCTTCGCAAGGACTGGGCGTAGCCATACTCGGTTCAACTAAAGTTTGAGAAACTGACACCCGCCAGCCACCTGTGTGCAAAGTACGGCGGTAGAACCAGTCTCGCGTAAGCGTACGCGTAATGTTGGTCCGGGCCGCTTCATCCAACAATACCGCCGAACCAAAGTATGACATGCTGGTAAGCAGTATGACTTATATCGCCCACAACTCACTTGTGTTCTACTCGTGCATATAACATCAAACCATAAAACCTAGGCTCGGATGCCACTGTTGGGGAACGTAGTAATTTCAAAAAATTTCCTACGCACACGCAAGATCATGGTGATGCATAGCAACGAGAGGGGAGAGTGTTGTCTACGTACCCTCGTAGACCGAAGCGGAAGCGTTGACGCAACATAGAGGAAGTAGTCGTACGTCTTCCCGGTCCAACCGATCCAAGCACCGTTACTCCGGCACCCCCGAGTTCTTGGCACACGTTCAGCTCGATGACGCTCCCCGGGCTCCGATCCAGCAAAGCTTCGGGGAGGAGTTCCGTCAGCACGACGGCATGGTGACGATCTTGATGTTCAATCGTCCCAGGGCTTCGCCTAAGCACCGCTACAATATGACCGAGGTGGAATATGGTGGAGGGGGGCACTGCACACGGCTAAGGAACGATCACGAAGATCAACTTGTGTGTTCGAGGGTGCCCCCTTGCCCCCGTATATAAAGGAGCCAAGGGGAGGGGGCGGCCTGCCAAGGAGGGTGCGCCAAGGGGGAGTCCTACTCCCACCGGGAGTAGGACTCCCTTCTTTCCTAGTTGGAGAAGGAGAAGTGGGAAAGAGGAGGAAGAGGGAAAGGAAAGGGGGGGCGCCGCCCCCTCTCCTTGTCCTATTCGGACTAGGAAGGGGAGGAGCGCGCGGCCACCTCTTGCCTCCTTTCCTCTTCTCCCTTAGGGCCCATGTAGGCCCAATAACCCCTGGGGGGGTTCCGGTAACCCCCCGGTACGCCGGTAAAATCCCGATTTCACCCAGAACGATTCTGATATCCAAATATAGGCTTCCAATATATCGATCTTTATGTGTCGACCATTTCGAGACTCCTCGTCATGTCCATGATCACATCCGGGACTCCGAACAACCTTCGGTACATCAAAATACATAAACTCATAATGAAACTGTCATCGTAACGTTAAGCGTGCGGACCCTATGGTTCGAGAACAATGTAGACATGACCGAGACACGTCTCCGGTCAATAACCAATAGCGGAACCTGGATGCTCATATTGGTTCCTACATATTCTACGAAGATCTTTATGGGTCAGACCGCATAACAACATACATTGTTCCCTTTGTCATCTGTATGTTACTTGCCCGAGATTCGATCATCGGTATCTCAATACCTAGTTCAATCTCGTTACCGGCAAGTCTCTTTACTCGTTCCATAATACATCATCTTACAACTAACTCATTAGTTGCAATGCTTGCAAGGCTTATGTGATGTGCATTACCGAGAGGGCCCAGAGATACCTCTCCGACAATCGGAGTGACAAATCCTAATCTCGAAATACGCCAACCCAACATGTACCTTTGGAGACACCTGTAGAGCACCTTTATAATCACCCAGTTACGTTGTGACGTTTGGTAGCACACAAAGTGTTCCTCCGGCAAACGGGAGTTGCATAATCTCATAGTCATAGGAACATGTATAAGTCATGAAGAAAGCAATAGCAACATACTAAACGATCGGGTGCTAAGCTAATGGAATGGGTCATGTCAATCAGATCATTCACCTAATGATGTGATCCCGTTAATCAAATAAGAACTCTTTGTCCATGGTTAGGAAACATAACCATCTTTGATTAACGAGCTAGTCAAGTAGAGGCATACTAGTGACACTCTGTTTGTCTATGTATTCACACATGTATTATGTTTCCGGTTAATACAATTCTAGCATGAATAATAAACATTTATCATGATATAAGGAAATAAATAATAACATTATTATTGACTGTAGGGCATATTTCCTTCAGGCTCCCACTTGCATTAGAGTCAATAATCTAGATTACACAGTAATGATTCTAACACCCATGGAGCCTTGGTGCTGATCATGTTTTGCTCGTGGAAGAGGCTTAGTCAACGGGTCTGCTACATTCAGATCCGTATGTATCTTGCAAATCTCTATGTCTCCCACCTGGACTAGATCCCGGATGGAATTGAAGCGTCTCTTGATGAGCTTGGTTCTCTTGTGAAATCTGGATTCCTTTGCCAAGGCAATTGCACCAGTATTGTCACCAAAGATTTTCATTGGACCCGATGCACTAGGTATGACACCTACATCGGATATGAACTCCTTCATCCAGACTCCTTCATTTGCTGCTTCCGAAGCAGCTATGTATTCCGCTTCGCACGTAGATCCCGCCACGACGCTTTGTTTAGAACTGCACCAACTGACAGCTCCACCGTTTAATGTAAACACGTATCCGGTTTGCGATTTAGAATCGTCCGGATCAGTGTCAAAGCTTGCATCAACGTAACCATTTACGATGAGCTCTTTGTCACCTCCATAAATGAGAAACATATCCTTAGTCCTTTTAAGGTATTTCAGGATGTTCTTGACCGCTGTCCAGTGATCCACTCCTGGATTACTTTGGTACCTCCCTGCTAGACTTATAGCAAGGCACACATCAGGTCTGGTACACAGCATTGCATACATGATAGAGCCTATGGCCGAAGCATAGGGAACATCTTTCATTTTCTCTCTATCTTCTGCGGTGGTCGGGCATTGAGTCTTACTCAACTTCACACCTTGTAACACAGGCAAGAACCCTTTCTTTGCTTGATCCATTTTGAACTTCTTCAAAACTTTGTCTAGGTATGTTCTTTGTGAAAGTCCAATTAAGCGTCTTGATCTATCTCTATAGATCTTAATGCCTAATATGTAAGCAGCTTCACCGAGGTCTTTCATTGAAAAACTCTTATTCAAGTATCCCTTTATGCTATCCAGAAATTCTATATCATTTCCAATTAGTAATATGTCATCCACATATAATATCAGAAATGCTACAGAGCTCCCACTCACTTTCTTGTAAATACAGGCTTCTCCAAAAGTCTGTATAAAACCAAATGCTTTGATCACACTATCAAAGCGTTTATTCCAACTCCGAGAGGCTTGCACCAGTCCATAAATGGATCGCTGGAGCTTGCACACTTTGTTAGCTCCCTTTGGATCGACAAAACCTTCTGGTTGCATCATATACAACTCTTCTTCCAGAAATCCATTTAGGAATGCAGTTTTGATATCCATTTGCCAAATTTCATAATCATAAAATGCGGCAATAGCTAACATGATTCGGACAGACTTAAGCATCGCTACGGGTGAGAAGGTCTCAACATAGTCAATCGCTTGAACTTGTCGAAAACCTTTTGCAACAAGTTGAGCTTTGTAGACAGTAACATTACCGTCAGCGTCAGTCTTCTTCTTGAAGATCCATTTATTCTCAATTGCTTGCCGATCATCGGGCAAGTCAACCAAAGTCCACACTTTGTTCTCATACATGGATCCCATCTCAGAGTTCATGGCTTCAAGCCATTTCGTGGAATCTGGGCTCACCATCACTTCTTCATAGTTCGTAGGTTCATCATGATCTAGTAGCATGACTTCCAGAACAGGATTACCGTACCACTCTGGTGCGGATCTTACTCTGTTTGATCTACGAGGTTCAGTAGCAACTTGATCTGAAGTTCTATGATCATCATCATTAACTTCCTCACTAATTGGTTTAGGTGTCACAGAAACCGGTTTCTGTGATGTACTACTTTCCAATAAGGGAACAGGTACAGTTACCTCGTCAAGTTCTACTTTCCTCCCACTCACTTCTTTCGAGAGAAACTCCTTCTCTAGAAAGGATCCATTTTTAGCAACGAATGTCTTGCCTTCGGATCTGTGATAGAAGGTGTACCCAACAGTCTCCTTTGGGTATCCTATGAAGACACATTTCTCCGATTTGGGTTCGAGCTTATCAGGTTGAAGCTTTTTCACATAAGCATCACAGCCCCAAACTTTAAGAAACGACAACTTTGGTTTCTTGCCAAACCATAGTTCATAAGGTGTCGTCTCAACGGATTTTGACGGTGCCCTATTTAACGTGAATGCGGCCGTCTCTAAAGCTTAACCCAAAACGATAGCGGTAAATCTGTAAGAGACATCATAGATCGCACCATATCAAGTAAAGTACGATTACGACGTTCAGACACACCATAACGTTGTGGTGTTCCGGGTGGCGTGAGCTGCGAAACTATTCCGCATTGTTTCAAATGTAGACCAAACTCGTAACTCAAATATTCTCCCCCACGATCAGATCGTATAAACTTTATTTTCTTGTTACGATGATTTTCAACTTCACTCTGAAATTCTTTGAACTTTTCAAATGTTTCAGACTTATGCTTCATTAAGTAGATATACCCATATCTGCTTAAATCATCTGTGAAGGTGAGAAAATAACGATATCCGCCACGAGCCTCAACATTCATCGGACCACATACATCTGTATGTATGATTTCCAACAAATCTGTTGCTCTCTCCATAGTACCAGAGAACGGCGTTTTACTCATCTTGCCCATGAGGCACGGTTCACAAGTACCAAGTGATTCATAATCAAGTGGTTCCAAAAGTCCATCAGTATGGAGTTTCTTCATGCGCTTTACACCGATATGACCTAAACGGCAGTGCCACAAATAAGTTGCACTATCATTATCAACTCTGCATCTTTTGGCTTCAATATTATGAATATGTGTATCACTACTATCGAGATTCATCAAAAATAGACCACTCTTCAAGGGTGCATGACCATAAAAGATATTACTCATATAAATAGAACAACCATTATTCTCTGATTTAAATGAATAACCGTCTCGCATCAAACAAGATCCAGATATAATGTTCATGCTCAACGCTGGCACCAAATAACAATTATTTAGGTCTAATACTAATCCCGAAGGTAGATGTAGAGGTAGCGTGCCGACCGCGATCACATCGACTTTGGAACCATTTCCCACGCGCATCGTGACCTCGTCCTTTGCCAGTGTTCGCTTAATCCGTAGTCCCTGTTTCGAGTTGCAAATATTAGCAATAGAACCAGTATCAAATACCCAGGTGCTACTGCGAGCTCTAGTAAGGTACACATCAATAACATGTATATCACATATACCTTTGTTCACCTTGCCATCCTTCTTATCCGCCAAATACTTGGGGCAGTTCCGCTTCCAGTGACCAGTCTGCTTGCAGTAGAAGCACTCAGTTTCAGGCTTAGGTCCAGACTTGGGTTTCTTCTCCTAAGCAGCAACTTGCTTGCTGTTCTTCTTGAAGTTCCCCTTCTTCTTCCCTTTTCCTTTTTTCTTGAAACTAGTGGTCTTGTTGACCATCAACACTTGATGCTCCTTCTTGATTTCTACCTCCGCAGCCTTTAGCATTGCGAAGAGCTCGGGGATTGTCTTATCCATCCCTTGCATATTATAGTTCATCACGAAGCTCTTGTAGCTTGGTGGAAGTGATTGGAGAATTCTGTCAATGACTTTATCATCCGGAAGATTAACTCCCAGTTGAATCAAGTGATTACAATACCCATACATCTTGAGTATATGCTCACTGACAGAACTGTTCTCCTCCATCTTGCAGCTATAGAATTTATTGGAGACTTCATATCTCTCAATCCGGGCATTCTGCTGGAATATTAACTTCAACTCCTGGAACATCTCCTATGCCCCATGACGTTCAAAACGTCGTTGAAGTCCCGGTTCTAAGCCGTAAAGCATGGCACATTGAATTATCAAGTAGTCATCAGCTTTGCTCTGCCAAACGTTCTTAACGTCGTCAGTTGCATCAGCAGCAGGCCTGGCACCCAGCGGTGCTTCCAGGATGTAACTCTTCTGTGCAGCAATGAGGATAATCCTCAAGTTACGGACCCAGTCCGTGTAATTGCTACCATCATCTTTCAACTTTGCTTTCTCAAGGAACGCATTAAAATTCAACGGAACGACAGCACGGGCCATCTATCTACAATCAACATAAACAAGCAAGATACTATCAGGGACTAAGTTCATGATAAATTTAAGTTCAATTAATCATATTACTTAAGAACTCCCACTTAGATAGACATCCCTCTAATCATCTAAGTGATCACGTGATCCAAATCAACTAAACCATAACCGATCATCACGTGAAATGGAGTAGTTTTCAATGGTGAACATCGCTATGTTGATCATATCTACTATATGATTCACGCTCGACCTTTCGGTCTCAGTGTTCCGAGGCCATATCTGCATATGCTAGGCTCGTCAAGTTTAACCTGAGTATTCTGCGTGTGCAAAACTGGCTTGCACCTGTTGTAGATGGACATAGAGCTTATCACACCCGATCATCACGTGGTTACTCAGAGAGAACACTTTTTATCTTGAAATTTAGTGAGAGATCATCTTATAATGCTACCGTCAATCAAAGCAAGGTAAGATGCATAAAAGATAAACATCACATGCAATCAATATAAGTGATATGATATGGCCATCATCATCTTGTGCTTGTGATCTCCATCTCCGAAGCACCGTCATGATCACCATCGTCACCGGCACGACACCTTGATCTCCATCGTAGCATTGTTGTCGTCTCGCCAATCTTATGCTTCTACGACTATCGCTACCGCTTAGTGATAAAATAAAGCATTACAGGGCGATTGCATTGCATACAATAAAGCGACAACCATATGGCTCCTGCCAGTTGCCGATAACTTGGTTACAAAACATGATCATCTCATACAATAAAATTTAGCATCATGCCTTGACCATATCACATCACAACATGCCCTGCAAAAACAAGTTAGATGTCCTCTACTTTGTTTGTTGCAAGTTTTACGTGGCTGCTACGGGCTTAAGCAAGAACCAATCTTACCTACGCATCAAAACCACAACGATAGTTTGTCAAGTTGGTGCTGTTTTAACCTTCGCAAGGACCGGGCGTAGCCATACTCGGTTCAACTAAAGTTGGAGAAACTGACACCCGCCAGCCACCTGTGTGCAAAGCACGGCGGTAGAACCAGTCTCGCGTAAGCGTATGCGTAATGTCGGTCCGGGCCGCTTCATCCAACAATACCGCCGAACCAAAGTATGACATGCTGGTAAGCAGTATGACTTATATTGCCCACAACTCACTTGTGTTCTACTCGTGCATATAACATCAAACCATAAAACGTAGGCTCGGATGCCACTGTTGGGGAATGTAGTAATTTCAAAAAAAATTCCTACGCACACGCAAGATCATGGTGATGCATAGCAACGAGAGGGGAGAATGTTGTCTACGTACCCTCGTAGACCGAAGCGGAAGCGTTGACGCAACGTAGAGGAAGTAGTCGTACGTCTTCCCGGTCCAAACGATCCAAGCACCGTTACTCCGGCACCTCCGAGTAATTGGCACACGTTCAGCTCGATGACGCTCCCCGGGCCCCGATCCAGCAAAGCTTCGAGGAGGAGTTCCGTCAGCACGACGGCGTGGTGACGATCTTGATGTTCAACCGTCGCAGGGCTTCGCCTAAGCACCGCTACAGTATGACCGATGTGGAATATGGTGGAGGGGGGCACCGCACACGGCTAAGGAACGATCACGAAGATCAACTTGTGTGTTCTAGGGTGCCCCCTAGCCCCCGTATATAAAGGAGCCAAGGGGAGGGGGCGGCCGGCCAAGGAGGGCACGCCAAGGGGGAGTCCTACTCCCACCGGGAGTAGGACTCCCTTCTTTCCTAGTTGGAGAAGGAGAAGTGGGAAAGAGGAGGAAGAGGGAAAGGAAAGGAGGGGGCGCCGCCCCCCTCTCCTTGTCCTATTCGAACTAGGGAGGGGAGGGGCGCGCGGCCACCTCTTGCCTCCTTTCCTCTTCTCCCTTAGGGCCCATGTAGGCCCAATAACCCCGGGGGGGGGGGGGGGTTCTGGTAACCCCCCGGTACTCCGGTAAAATCCCGATTTCACCCGGAACGATTCCGATATCCAAATATAGGCTTCCAATATATCGATCTTTATGTCTCGACCATTTAGAGACTCCTCGTCATGTCCATGGTCACATCCGGGGCTCCGAACAACCTTCGGTACATCAAAATAGATAAACTCATAATGAAACTATCATTGTAACGTTAAGCGTGCGGACTCTACGGTTCGAGAACAATGTAGACATGACCGAGACACGTCTCCAGTCAATAACCAATAGCGGAACCTGGATGCTCATATTGGTTCCTACATATTCTATGAAGATCTTTATCGGTCAGACCGCATAACAGCATACGTTGTTCCCTTTATCATCGGTATGTTACTTGCCCGAGATTCGATCGTCGGTATCTCAATACCTAGTTCAATCTCGTTACCGGCAAGTCTCTTTACTCATTCCGTAATACACCATCTCACAACTAACTCATTAGTTGCAATGCTTGCAAGGCTTATGTGATGTGCATTACCGAGAGGGCCCAGAGATACCTCTCCGACAATCGGAGTGACAAATCCTAATCTCGAAATACGCCAACCCAACATGTACCTTTGGAGACACCTGTAGAGCACCTTTATAATCACCCAATTACGTTGTGACGTTTGGTAGAACACAAAGTGTTCCTCCGGCAAACGGGAGTTGCATAATCTCATAGTCATAGGAACATGTATAAGTCATGAAGAAAGCAATAGAAACATACTAAACGATCGGGTGCTAAGCTAATGGAATGGGTCATGTCAATCATATCATTCACCTAATGATGTGATCCCGTTAATCAAATAATAACTCTTTGTCCATGGTTAGGAAACATAACCATCTTTGATTAACGAGCTAGTCAAGTAGAGGCATACTAGTGACACTCTGTTTTTCTATGTATTCACACATGTATTATGTTTCCGGTTAATAAAATTCTAGCATGAATAATAAACATTTATCATGATATAAGGAAATAAATAATAACTTTATTATTGCCTCTAGGGCATATTTCCTTCACCGGCCCTATTGGCGCGCCAAGGAGGAGTCCTCCTCCTAGTAGGAGTCCTACTCCTACTAGGAGGGGGAAAAGAAACTGGGGAGGGAGAAGGAAAGGGGGGCGCCGCCCCCCTCTCCTAGTCCAATTCGGACAAGGGGGGAGGAGGCGTGCGGCCCACCATGGCTTCCCCTCTCTCTCTCTCAACTAAGGCCCATATGGCCCATTACTTCTCCCGGGGGGGGGGGGGGTCCGGTAACCCTCCGGCTCTCCGGTTTTCTCCGAAATCACTCGAAACACTTCCGGTGTCCGAATATAGCCGACCAATATATCAATCTTTATGTCTCGACCATTTCGAGACTCCTCGTTATGTTCGTGATCACTTCCGGGACTCCGAACTAACTTCGGTACATCAAAAAATCATAAACTCATATAACTGTCATCGAAACTTTAAGCGTGCGAACCCTACAGGTTCCAGAACAATGTAGACATGACCGAGACATGTCTCCGGTCAATAACCAATAGCGGAACCTGGATGCTCATATTGGCTCCCACATATTCTACGAAGATCTTTATTGGTTAGACCGCATAACAACATACGTTGTTCCCTTTGTCATCGTATGTTACTTGCCCGAGATTCAATCGTCGGTATCTCAATACCTAGTTCAATCTCGTTACCGGCAAGTCTCTTTACTCGTTTTGTGATACATCATCTCGCAAATAACTCATTAGTTGCAATGCTTGCAAGGCTTATGTGATGTGCATTACCGAGAGGGCCCAGAGATACCTCTCCGACAATCGGAGTGACAAATCCTAATCTCGAAATACGCCAACCCAACATTTACCTTTGGAGACACCTGTAGAGCTCCTTTATAATCACCCAGTTACATTGTGACGTTTGGTAGCACACAAAGTGTTCCTCTGGCAAACGGGAGTTTCATAATCTCATAGTCATAGGAACATGTATAAGTCATGAAGAAAGCAATAGCAACATACTAAACGATCGGGTGCTAAGCTAATGGAATGGGTCATGTCAATCACATCATTCTCCTAATAATGTGATCCCGTTAATCAAATGACAACACATGTCTATGGTTAGGAAACATAACCATCTTTGATTAACGAGCTAGTCAAGTAGAGGCATACTAGTGACGTTTAGTTTGTCTATGTATTCACACAAGTATTATGTTTCCGGATAATACAATTCTAGCATGAATAATAAACATTTATCATGATATAAGGAAATAAAACAATAACATTATTATTGCCTCTAGGGCATATTTCCTTCATGTACATGGAGAGGCAGACAGCTGGGTCCACGGCCACAACCCAATTTTTTGGTGATTTGCCAAGTAAGTCGCTTTGTCAGGCCTGTTGGGCTACAAATCTTTCAAGACGAGGAGAGATTTCATTCAGCTGGCCGAGAAAATGGCCCATCAGTAATGAGAAATGGGTTGTGCATTTTTAAAACACATCAAACTGGCAATTAGTTTCAAATATCTTTTTTCATTTCAAGATTTTAAATTACATTAATTTTTATGCGTGGAGAATTTGTTGGATTTTATATTGATATACATTTATTTTTAAAATCAGTTTGAATGTGAGTCGAAATTTCGGGATTAAAAACAGTTCGGACCGCACCGAAATATGGAAACAAAAAGAATATGGGCTCCAAAAAGAATATGGGCTCCAAAAAAAACCTTAAGAATTAGCAAATGGGCTGTAAATTATTAGAAATAATGGCAGATGGGCTGTATGCTATTTTCCACAGATTTGAGGCTTTCCTAAAAAAAAGGTTGATGCACAAGCATTGGCTGTTGGATGTCCATCCAATGGCCGTCATGCTTCTTCAATCTCTGCTCTTCCTGCTCCAGCCGCTCAAACAAGCGCCGGCGAGACTGCTTGCTCCCTCCTCCTCGCGGTCGGCTGTGCTGCCGCGCAGGCCTCACCGCCCGACCGTACTCCCATCGCTGGCCTAGCCATCCCTCTACTCACCCACACATGATGTTATTCTCCAGCTACGACAGACGAACCAGTAAACCCTCGTACAGTCGTACTCCCCTCCGTGTGGGAAACAACTGCCGAGTCTTCCTTGCCTCCGTGTCGTCCCCTTCCTAGGCCTCGCCGTCGTCCACCGCCCTGGTGCTCTCGGCACGACGTGGTCAACATGGTCAAGGAACGACTTCCATCGGACGTGGACTATACGTGGAGATGCTGACAGCTGGGTCCACGGCCGCAGCAAGGAAGTGCCTCCTTATTACGCGGAAAATAATGATTCCTCCACCTGACAGCTGGGACCAACCGGACGGGCCACTGTATTTCGCGAAAAAAATGTTTCCCCCTGACTGCTGGGACCCACCAGCTACATCTTCGCACGCAAGGAAGTGCGCCCGGGCAAAAAAAAGATTCGCCCCCTGACTGTTGGGACCCACCAGCTACATCTTCGCAGGCAAGGAAGTGCCTGACAGTCGGGACCCACCTGGTCGAAGCGTACATAGCATTGTCATTCTGGTCGCGAACGTGTATGTACATACTGGTCGATGTAGAGGCGCGCACGTGTCGTAGTAGAGGCGCGCACGTAGCATGTACACGTACATACAACGGCCAGGATGCAAGAAAGAAAATACGACCACGTATGTGTACATATGGGCGGGGTCTTGAACACCTACTCGCGCATACGTACGGCGAGGGCTCGTGTGCATGGCTGGGTCGGAACGGAGAAACAGCGTCGTCGTCGTGTTCATGGGGAGGCAACAAAATGCGTCGTGTTCATGGGGAGGGAACGGAATGTGTCGTGTTCATTGGGAGGCAACGGAATGCGTCGTGTTCATCGGGAGGCAACGGAACGCCTGGGAGACAACCGGCTAGCTCGGAACGGAATGCGTGGTCGTGTTCATCGGGAGGGCTTAGATGGAACAGGCGATGGAAACGAGGCCTGGCGTACCGCACAACGGAGGAAACGGACCTCCTACATTCGGAACAGGGTCCTGTTGATCGGGAGGGGTCTGGCGTATCGCAAAATGGAGGAAACGTTCCTCCCACGGTCGAAACGGGGGTCCTGTTCATCGGGAGGGGTGTGGCGTACCGCAAAACGGAGGAAACAGACTTGTGTTGGAGCGCTATGATCGAAACGGGGGTCCTGTTCATCGGGAGGGGTGTGGCGTACCGCAAAACGGGACTCCACGGGATACTGTTCATCTCCACCGTCGACCCCCTCCAGCCTCCACGAGCTACTGTTCATCCACCGTAGACCTCCTCCAGCCTCCACCTGCGACTATTCATCCACGGGCTCCTGTTCATCCAGCCTCCACCATGCGCTACTCCACGGCTACTGTTCAACCAGCCCTCTCCACGGGCTCTTGTTCAACCACCCCTCCATGGGCAACTATTCATCCTGCCCTCCACCGTCTACTGTTCATCCTGCCCTCCACGGGGTGGTCATGTTCATCCAGCCCTCCACGGGGTCCTGTTCATCCAGCCCCAACTGGCTCAATCGATCAGGGTCCTGTTCATCCAGAGGCAACACCATGGGGTCCTGTTCTTCCACCCCCACCAGGAACTGTTCATCCAACCCCCCCGACAACGCTCACTGTTCATCCAGAGGCAGCATCGATCGACTTCAGTTAAGAGCAGTAGCGAAGGAATCGCTCGATCAGGTTTAGTTAACAGCCATCGCTCGATCGTTCGGGTTCAGTAACGCGTAGCCTGCAGTGCAATCGCTCGGGTTCAGTTAGAGTCCAATGCCTCGCTCTAGTTCAGTTAGAGCCAATGCCTCGCACACACGCGCGTATGTGTACGAGAGAAACGCGCATCGCTCGGCCCCCGACCACCCACCGTAACCGGGAACTCCCCGGAATTTTCCTCCCCCTCGCTTCTACCACGGTTTTTTTCGTCATGGATGACCCAAAGAATGTCATGCAGCTGCGTCTCCAGCCCGCCCAGGACGAAAAGCCAATTTTCTGTCATGATTTTTTGTCATAGAAGTAGGAGCCCACCACATCTATGATGAGACCGGGTTTTGTCACAATTATCGTCATAGAAGTGTCATATGTATGACAGAAAAAATTTCGTTCGACCCAAAATGTCACGGATGTGTCTTTTTTGTAGTGCACCCACCGTAACAGGGGACTCCCCGATATTTTCCGCGCCCTCGCTTCTACCATGATTTTTTCCGTCATGGACGGCCCAAAGAATGTCATGCAGCTGCGTCTCCGGCCCGCCCAGGACGAAAAGCCCATTTTCTGTCATGATTTTTTGTCATAGAAGTAGGACCCCACCACATCTATGATGATACCGGGTTTTGTCACAATTATCGTCATAGAAGTGTCATAAGTATGACAGAAAAAAAATTCGTTCGGCCCCAAATGTCACGGATGTGTCCTTTTTTCGTAGTGCACATTTTTTGTGTGGAAACGTTCGTATGTACATCTTAGGACTTACCAAGTATGAACTCAACAGTTCAATCTTACCAATATTAGTTGCAATTAATGGCTATGTTTTGTATGGTTGATGTATTAAGCATGTTGTAGTAAACATGCCTAACACATTTAAGCTATTTTCCCTACCTTTTTATAGACAATTAGGCTATTCTCTGCTCTGGCAGCACCTGCCTTGGGATGTTTAACTCTACCAATTGCATTTTTATCAGTACTGGTTTCAATGGCTATTAAGCCTATTGCAATTAAAAGTTGTATCCATTTTTAACAGTTATATTTCAATGGCTACAAACTTACAAAACATTACTTAGGATGTTGTTAAGTTTGTTGCAATTAACAATTGTATCCATTTTTAACCAGGCCCTTTTCTACCATGCTACTCTTCGCAATGAAGATATCCTAGAGATGCTGCTCATTTGCTATTTTTAGTGGATGCTAACCCTGTTGTACTTAACATGTCTTTCCATGTACTTATGCGGGGCCATAACGGGCGATGCTGTTGTTTGCCGTCGAGGTTCAGTATTTTACATCATGTGTGCAATTGCAATTTGGCTTCTAACAATTACTTGCTTCTTGTAGGTACACATGTCAGCGGCACTGATCCACTCTTAGACCCACTACTAGGGAAAACCCTAGTAGTAGCACGGGGCACCACGCTACTAGTAAGGCGCTACAGCTATTCCTTAGCAGTAGTGCGTGTGACACACGCTACTTCTAATACACATAGCCATAGCGTGTGTTGTTTCCAGCGCTACTACTAATATAACTAGTAGCAGCGTGTTCGCTCACTAGCGCTACTGGTATTTTGTTTTTTAGTGTATTTATACGCCGTTATACAAATTTTGATATAGTACCAATTAAGAGTGTCGGTGGAAATGACACCTATGGGATCACTGGGATCCCTTCTATGGTTAGCGGGCGCGGGGTTGTGCAAATAGCGGGTCTAGTAGCCAGCACAAAGATCGTTTACCCTGGTTCGGGCCGTAAGGACGCGTAATACCCTAATCCTGCTTTGGTGTATATTTGAGTGTTCTTGAGCTTTCAAACTAGCTGTGGTGCGTGCGTAGTCCAAAAGATCCGAATCCTTCTCCAGTACGCCTTGGGCCTCCTTTTATAGTCAAAAGGGGTCGCTACAGTGGCACACAGGAGGTGGAAAAGTATATAGTGTACAAGCTTATCGCGTGTCATTACGGGACAAGGCGCATTAAATGCGCTCCTTAGGTGTCCCGTTGCTTTATTGGGGACGGCAATGAGGCCCGTCCCGTCCGTCGCCACTCCGCCTCGCTCCGACACGCGTCCAGGCCAACGAGGCATGTAGCGCCATGTAAGCTGGCAGACTGCTGATATGGCGTGGTGGTAGGGTCTTCACGAAGATCTGCATGCCACCACGCAGGTGCTTGACTAGCTGGATTTGCATCCACATACTACCACGTGGGTACTAGCCTCAGTTGGTGGGTTGGCCGCTGAGCTGGGGTGGAGATGGGGCGGCAAGGTCTTGTCGTGGTCCCGCGTATATTCCCAGCAAGGGTCTTGCCGGGGTCTTGTAAGCACCCTCGGCAAGAGTCTTGCAGGGGCCTTGCGAGCATTTTTGGCAAGGAGCCTTGTCGGGGCATCGGGGGCATCCTCGGCAAGGGGGCTTGCGATTGTCTTGTTTTTTGGTCATCGTCTAGTCTTGTGGTTTCTTCGTCTTCACAAAGATCTACATGCCAACTATGCAGGTCCTTCCCAAGCCTTGGTTCCAATGTTGTTGATGGTGTCGGCACTCTTAGGCTCAAGGGTGCCCGTGATGTTGGCGTTGGGTGAGCTGTCTTGCCAGGGAAAACCCGTTTTGCTGCTCTGTCTTCTGCACCCCTGGCTGGAGCGCTGCCCTGGTATTCTTGTGCTTCTGCTTCTTCCCTTTGCCCCGCTAAGTGTGGCTGCAAGTGTGGCTCTGACTGTCTGTGCACAAGTAGAGGGGTCAAAAGGATAGCCCCTACTTTTGTAGACCGACAGGAGCCCCCGGGCCTGGGCCATACATAAGCAGAACGCGTTGTTGGGCCAGGCCCAGAACGGTGCACAGGCATGCAGGGCGGAGTTTTACTGCGGTAATTCCCTCGCCCGTCGCGCTTCCCCACGACCCGTGTTGAATACATGACGTGGGGGTCGTGCACGGAATGACCGCAGCACGCTTGCGTCATCCATGGTGAACAGTAAAAAGGCGGCTTGCATGTTCTCTTGAAACGGCAGAGCAGCCGCTCATTTACTCTCTCCTCCTTGGAACCGTCGTTCCATGTTTCCCACTACGCCTGCTCCTTACACCACGTACGCCGCATGCACGACGCGGGGTAGGTGACAGACGCATGGAATATGGGAAGGCGTGCAGGGGACGATACTCACGTGCCTTCGATTGGGCGGGGAGGGTGGTCGATGGCCTTGTTTGCTGTCACTTTAATGACCGGATTCGAGCAGGCTCTTCAGGGGCGTAGAGCTAGCCATTCGACCTCTATCGTGGTTCTAAGTCTGACAGTAGAATGGAGGGTAGGAGTGTAGAGGCAAGATCCTAGCTATGGAGGAGTTGTACACGCGAGTTTTACGAGTTCAGGCCCTTCTCGGAGGAAGTAACAGCCCTACGTCTCGGAGCCCGGAGGCGGTCGACTGGATAATATGCGTGTGAGTTACAGGGGGTGCGAACCCTTGTGCCTGTGGAGGGGGTGGCTTATATAGAGTGCGCCAAGACCCTAGCCAGCCCTCGACACAAAGGGTTTAAGGTACATTGAAGAGAGAATGTTACTGGTAACGCCCACATTAAAGTGCTGTAAATGTCAATTAAGTCTATAAGTAAATACTTGACCGTTGCATATGCAGAGTGGCTTTAGCTCTTCTGCCCGTCGAGTGACTTCTGTGACGGTCGAGTGGCATCGGTTCTTCCGAGTGGAACGTTTTTGGTCGAGTGGATGATGGTACCCTTTGGATGATCCTGGCTTTAGGGTGATGTCCTAGGGGAGGATGTCTAGGTCAGGTCTATGACCCTACCCTAGGTACGTAGCTTCATCATTAGCCCTCGAACGGTTCAGGGTTCGAGTGGAGAAGGAGTTGATAATCCCTCCGATTCAGCTTTTGTGCTTTGAGAATGTCTCGCCCACAGGTCGAATGAACTTCCATGATGGCTTCAACTGCTTGTTCAGTCGCCTTGATCCATTCTTGGTTTTGTCGAGTGAACTTTTGCTATTAAGTTTCGAGTGTTGATATGGGAAAAATCTTCCGTCTGACGGGTCGTTCTGCCGTCTGCAGATTTCACGGGATTCGAATTTTGGGAAGCGCGCCAGGCGGAGGAGGCCGCAGTAATCGGGACGGATTAGGCAGGCCGCCTCAATCTCTGCGCTGATACGTCTCCAACATATCTATAATTTTTGATTGCTCCATGCTATATTATCTACTGTTTTGGACTATATTGGGCTTTATTTTCCACTTTTATATTATTTTTGGGACTAACCTATTAACCGGAGGCCCAGACCAGAATTACTGTTTTTTGCCTATTTCAATGTTTCAGATAAACGGAATATGAAACGGAGTCCAAACAGAATAAAATCTTCGGGAACGTGATTTTCTCACCGAACGTGATCCAGGAGACTTGGACCCTGCTCCAAGGAACAAAAGAGGTGGTCACGAGGGTGGAGGGTGCCCCCCTAGGGCGCGCCCCCCTGCCTCGTGGGCCCCTCGTTGCTCCTCCGGCGTACTTCTTCCTCCTATATATACACACGTACCCCCAAACGATCAAAACAGGAGCCAAAAACCTAATTCCACCGCCGCAACTTTCTGTATCCACGAGATCCCATCTTGGGGCCTGTTCCGGAGCTCCGCCGGAAGAGGGCCGTCATCACGGAGGGCTTCTACATCATCATAGCCTGTCCGATGAAGTGTGGGTAGTTTACCTCAGACCTTCGGGTCCATAGTTAGTAGCTAGATGGCTTCTTCTCTCTCTTTGAATCTCAATACAAAGTTCTCCCCCTCTCTTGTGGAGATCTATTCGATGTAATCTTCTTTTTGCGGTGTGTTTGTTGAGACCGATGAATTGTGGGTTTATGATCAAGTCTATCTATGAATAATATTTGAATCTTCTCTGAATTCTTTTATGTATGATTGGTTATCTTTGCAAGTCTCTTCGAATTATCCGTTTGGTTTGGCCAACTAGATTGGTAGTTCTTGCCATGGGAGAAGTGCTTAGCTTTGGGTTCGATCTTGCGGTGTCCTTACCCAGTGACAGAAGGGGCAGCAAGGCACGTATTGTATCGTTGCCATCGAGGATAACAAGATGGGGTTTATTTCATATTGCATGAATTTATCTCTCTACATCATCTCATCTTGCTTAAGGCGTTACTCTGTTTTTAACTTAATACTCTAGATGCATGCTGGATAGCGGTCGATGAGTGGAGTAATAGTAGTAGATGCAGACTCGTTTCGATCTACTTGTCACGGACGTGATGCCTATATACATGATCATGCCTAGATATTCTCAAGTCTATTCTCATCATATCAATCTCCATTACTTTAATCTTGCTTTGATTTTTTACTTTGCCTTTACTTTTTTACTTTGCATCTTTATACCAAAAATACCAAAAATATTATATCTATCAGATCTCACTCTCGTAAGTGACCGTGAAGGGATTGACAACCCCTAATCGTGTTGGTTGCGAGTAGCTATCGCTTTGTGCAGGTACGAGGGACTTGAGCGTGGGCTCCTACTGGATTGATACCTTGGTTCTCAAAAACTGAGGGAAATACTTACGCTACTATGCTGCATCATCCCTTCCTCTTCGGGGAAAACCAATGCAAACTCAAGACATAGCAAGAAGTATTTCTGGCGCCGTTGCCGAGGAGTCTATGCAAAAGTGAACATACCAAGTACCCATCACAATCCACATCTCTCGCATTACATTATTTGCCATTTGCCTCTCGTTTTCCTCTCCCCCACTTCACCCTTGCCATTTTATTCGCCCTCTCTCTCTCTATCCTCCCTCTTTATTTGCCTCTTTTGCACGTTTCTTGTTTGCTCGTATGGTTGGAATAGTTGTTTATTTATTACCAAACAGAGAACCTAAAATCTATGGATCCTCATCCACTTGCTAATCTGTTTAAGAGATCCAATTATGATGAACCAATTGCTAGTGAGTTTTGTGCACTAGATTATCTTTATGAGGTTTTGCTTGAAATTCATGAATCTGAAAAGTGTGATGAATTACTTCATGAAGCAATTCACGATAGATCTTTGTATAAAAAGCATGATTGCAATGATTTTACTATAAATTCTCTTGATGTCAATTGTGCTAATAATATGTAAAACCCTAAGCTTGGGGATGCTAGTTTTGCTATGTCCTCTACTTGTTGCAATGATCATGATTGGGGTGATTCTTCTTATGATCTTGAAAATTTATTTAAGCCCCATGATGAATATGAGATTGATTATAATGTTTGCAATAATATTGAAAGTGCGTTTGTAAAGGTCATGACTTTAGTTAATGTTAATCCCACTATTTTGGAAGAGTGTCAACTTTACATGCATGTGGATCATGTTGAAAGTATTCTATGTGATAGCTATTTTGTTGAATTTGTTTATGATCCTACATGTAATTATCATGAGAGAGGAAAATATGATGGTAGAAATTTTCATGTTACTAAATTACCTCTCGTTGTATTGAGATTGATATTGTTTCTTTCCGTTTCCTTGCATATGCTAGTTTTTGCTTGCCTTGATAATTTGTTTGCCTATAAGATGCCTATGCATAGGAAGTATGTTAGACTTAGATGTGTTTGTCACGTGTTTTATGATGCTCTCTTTGTGCTTCAATTCTTGTCTTTCATGTGAGCATCATTAAAATTATCAATGCGTAGTTTTAAGGATTTAAAGAAAAACGCTTGTTGGGATACAACCCAACATTTGTCCTTGCTGTTATTTAATAAATAAATTATTTAGCCTCTGTTTTGGTTGTGTTTTTTTGTGTTTAATTAGTGTTTGTGCCAAGTAGAACCATTGGGAAGACTTGGGGAAAGTCTTGTCGAACTTGCTGTAAAAAACAGAAACTTTAGTGCTCACGAGAACTGCTGTAATTTTTATTTGAAGAGTGATATTTAGTTAATTATTTTTGCAGATGATTAATAGATAAATTCCTCACGTCCAGCAATGTATTTTAGAATTTTTGGGTTCCAGATCTTGCGCTAGCTACAGATTACTACAGACTGTTCTGTTTTTGACTGGTTCTGTTTTTCGTGTGTTGTTTGCTTATTTTGATGAATCTATGGCTAGTAAAATAGTTTATAATCCATAGAGAAGTTGGAATACAGTAGGTTTAACACCAATATAAATAAAGAATGAGTTCATTGCAGTACCTTGAAGTGGTCTTTTGTTTTCTTTCGCTAACGGAGCTCACGAGTTTTCTATTTTGAGTTTTGTGTTGTGAAGTTTTCAAGTTTTGGGTGAATTCTTTTGATGGATCATGGAACAAGGAGTGGCAAGAGCCTAAGCTTGGGGATGCCCATGGAACCCCCAAGATAACCCGAGGACACCAAGAAGTCAAAGCTTGGGGATGCCCCGGAAGGCATCCCCTCTTTCGTCCACTTCCATCGGTAATTTACTTGGAACTATATTTTTATTCACCAACATGATATGTGTTTTGCTTGGAGCGTTTTGTATTATTTGTGTCTTTGTGTCTTAGTATGCCACAATCATCCTTGCTGTACACACCTTTTAAGAGAGCCATACATGAATTAAAATTTGCTAGAATACTCTATGTGCTTCACTTATATCTTTTGAGCTAAGTAGTTTTGCTCTATGTGCTTCACTTATATCTTTTGAGCGTTATAATTTTGCTCTGTGTGCTTCACTTAGATCTTTTAGAGCACGGTGGTGGATTTTTTTAAAGAAACTATTGATCTCTCATGCTTCACTTAAATTATTTTGAGAGTCTCTTAATAGCATGGTAATTTGCTTAATAATAATATGCTAGGTATTCAAGATTTGTGAAACTTTCTTTTGAGTGTGTTGAATACTAAGAAAAGATTGAAGCATGATAATTGTTTTGAGATATGGAGGTGATAATATTAAATTCGTGCTAGTTGATTGTGAATTTAAAGAATACTTGTGTTAAAGTTTGTGATTCCCGTAGCATGCACGTATGGTGAACCGTTATGTGATGAAGTCGGAGCATGATTTATTAATTGATTGTCTTCCTTATGAGTGGCGGTCAGGGACGAGCGATGGTCTTTTCCTAACAATCTATCCCCCTAGGAGCATGCGCGTAATACTTTTCTTTGATAACTTCTAGATTTTTGCAATAAGTATATGAGTTCTTTATGACTAATGCTGAGTCCATGGATTATACACACTCTCACCCTTCCACCTTTGCTAGCCTCTCTAATACCGCGCACCTTTCGCCGGTATCATACACCTACCCTATACCTTCCTCAAAACAGCCACCATACCTACCTATTATGGCATTTCCATAGCCATTCCGAGATATATTGCCATGCAACTTTCCACCATTCCGTTCATGACACACTCCATCATTGTCCTATGGCATATCCCGGTACACCGTCGGATGCATTCACATAGAGTCATATTTTGTTCTGAGTATCGAGTTGTAATTTTTGAGTTATAAGAAAATTAAAAGTGTGATGATCATCATTATTAGAGCATTGTCCTAGTGAGGAAAGAATGATGGAGACTATGATTCCCCCATAAGCCGGGATGAGACTCCGGATGATAGATAAAAAAAGAGGCCAAAGAAGCCCAAATAAAAAGAGGCCATAAAAAAAGAGAAAAGGCCCAAACAAACAAATATGTGAGAGAAAAAGAGAGAAGGGACAATGTTACTATCCTTTTACCACACTTGTGCTTCAAAGTAGCACCATGATCTTCATAGTAGAGAGTCTCTCATGTTATCACTTTCATATACTAGTGGGAATTTTTCATTATAGAACTTGGCTTGTATATTCCAATGATGGGCTTCCTCAAAAAATGCCCTAGGTCTTCATGAGAAAGCAAGTTGAATGCACACCCACTTAGTTTCTTTTTGAGCTTTCATATACTTATAGCTCTAGTGCATCCGTTGCATGGCAATCCCTACTCACTCACATTGATATCTATTGATGGGCATCTCCATAGCCCATTGATATGCCTAGTTGATGTGAGACCATCTTCTCCTTTTTGTCTTCTCCACAACCAACATTCTATTCCACCTATAGTGCTATATCCATGGCTCACGCTCATGTATTGCGTGAAGATTGAAAAAGTTTTGAAAAAGTTAGAGTATGAAACAATTGCTTGGCTTGTCATCGGGGTTGTGCATGATTTAAATACTTTGTGTGGTGAAGATGGAGCATAGCCAGACTATATGATTTTATAGGGATAACTTTCTTTGGCCATGTTATTTTGAGAAGAGATAATTGCTTTGTTAGTATGCTTGAAGTATTATTATTTTTTATGTCAATATAAACTTTTGTCTTGAATCTTTCTAATCTGAATATTCATACCACAATTAAGAAGATTTACATTGAAATTATGCCAAGTAGCACTCCGCATCAAAAATTCTCTTTTTATCATTTACCTACTCGAGGACGAGAAGGAATTAAGCTTGGCGATGCCTGATACGTCTCCAACGTATCTAAAATTTTTGATTGCTCCATGCTATATTATCTACTGTTTTGGACTATATTGGGCTTTATTTTCCACTTTTATATTATTTTTGGGACTAACCTATTAACCGGAGGCCCAGCCCAGAATTGCTGTTTTTTTGCCTATTTCAGTGTTTCAGATAAACGGAATATCAAACGGAGTCCAAACAGAATAAAATCTTCGGGAACGTGATTTTCTCACCGAACGTGATCCAGGAGACTTGGACCCTGCTCCAAGGAACAAAATAGGCGGTCACGAGGGTGGGGGGAGCCCCCCTAGGGTGCGCCCCTGCCTCGTGGGCCCCTCGTTTCTCCTCCGGCATACTTCTTCCTCCTATATATACACACGTACCCCAAACGATCAGAACAGGAGCCAAAAACCTAATTCCACCGCCGCAACTTTCCGTATCCACAAGATCCCATCTTGGGGCCTGTTCCAGAGCTCCGTCGGAAGAGGGCCGTCATCACGGAGGGCTTCTACATCATCATAGCCTCTCCGATGAAGTGTGAATAGTTTACCTCAGACCTTCGGGTCCATAGTTAGTAGCTAGATGGCTTCTTCTCTCTCTTTGAATCTCAATACAAAGTTCTCCCCCTCTCTTGTGGAGATCTATTCGATGTAATCTTCTTTTTGCGGTGTGTTTGTTGAGACCGATGAATTGTGGGTTTATGATCAAGTCTATCTATGAATAATATTTGAATCTTCTCTGAATTCTTTTATGTATGATTGGTTATCTTTGCAAGTCTCTTCGAATTATCCGTTTGGTTTGGCCAACTAGATTGGTAGTTCTTGCCATGGGAGAAGTGCTTAGCTTTGGGTTCGATCTTGCGGTGTCCTTACCCAGTGACAGAAGGGGCAGCAAGGCACGTATTGTATCGTTGCCATCGACGATAACAAGATGGGGTTTATTTCATATTGCATGAATTTATCGCTCTACATCATCTCATCTTGATTAAGGCGTTACTCTGTTTTTAACTTAATACTCTAGATGCATGCTGGATAGCGGTCGATGAGTGGAGTAATAGTAGTTGATGCAGACTCGTTTCGATCTACTTGTCACGGACGTGATGCCTATATACATGATCATGCCTAGATATTCTCATAACTATTCTCGATTCTGTCAATTGCTCAACAGTGATTTGTTCACCCACCATAGAATACTTATGCTCTTGAGAGAAGCCACTAGTGAAACCTATGGCCCCCGGGTCTATTCTCATCATATCAATCTTCATTACTTTAATCTTGCTTTGCTTTTTACTTTGCCTTTACTTTTTACTTTGCATCTTTATACCAAAAATACCAAAAATATTATATCTATCAGATCTCACTCACGTAAGTGACCGTGAAGGGATTGACAACCCCTAATCACGTTGGTTGCGAGTAGCTATCACTTTGTGCCGGTACGAGGGACTTGAGCGTGGGATCCTACTAGATTGATACCTTGGTTCTCAAAAACCGAGGGAAATACTTACGCTACTCTGCTGCATCATCCCTTCCTCTTCGGGGAAAACCAACGCAAGCTCAAGACGTAGCATGCGCCACCTTTTTTTGCCACGTATCGCGCACGTGACTGTTGCGGGATTTGATAAGATCGCCCAGGCCTACAAGTTAGTCACTCGGAAGCGACCTTATATAAGGCGCCGGACCGGGGCCTTTGAACAGTGCGCCCCCATTCTTCTTCCTCCTCCTCAGATTCCTCCACTGTGCCTGCTTCTGCTCTCGGCGTCATCGCCCCGCTCGAACCCGACCCGCTGCCTTGGGGAAGGAGAAGACGGTGGCGTTGGAGCGTGCGAAGAAAGCGATGGCGAAGGCGAAAGGGAAGAAGACCAGCCGGGGCGGATCTTCGTCGAGGTCTGGCCTGCCGCCTGGCTGGATCCAGGGTGACTGGATCCGCTCGACAATCAGTCAAGATGACATTGATGACCTGGTGGAGGGGGGACTGACCCCCATGAGTCGGCATGGCTCCCGGGGAACGACACCGAGCCGCGGCTGCGGGAGGGTGAGTGCGTCCTCCTCGCCACTCATGTCGACCGCGGGTTTTCTTTGCCTCCCCACCCTTTCTTTGCGGTTTCTTGAACTTCTTTACGGCTCAACTCCACCACTTTTCTCCAAACACCATCGTGTACCTCGCTGCTTACGTGTATATGTGCGATAATTTCTTGGGCTGCCGACCACACTAGGGTCTCTTCAAGCACATATTCACATGTCGCTCCCAGACGGTCAGGAAGGCCAACCCGAGTGACAAGAGGGCGCACGTTATACAGATGTGCGGGGGTCTTGGAATCCAAATGAGGAACAAGAGCACCTTCCCCGCTATGATCCTACCCGACTCGGTCCGGGGCTGGCAGTCGACCTGGATTTACTACAAGGACCAGCCGACCCCGGGTCAGTCGATTGCACTTCCCCCTTTTTCCATGGCTCGAGTGGAGACTCCCTCCTCCTTGAGAGTGATCCTAGAAGAGAAGGTGCAGGTGAAGGTGTTGGTCGAGCGGGTCGTCCAACTTGTCCGCGACGGAGCGACTAGTATGGACCTGCTGGAGGTCTTCCTCAGTCGACGCATCCAACCACTCCAAGCCTGTGACCATCCGATGTGGATGTACTCGGGACTCGAGGATTCCACTCGGATCCACCCGGAGGATGTTAGTGAGGACATAGTGGAGAAGTGGCTGAGGGGTATTACTGGCAACAAGGATAATCCTCGGGGGTCCAGGAGGGTGGTTCCATTCGACCATTTGCGCCAGCCGGAACAGGTATGATTCTGCATTGTCGAGTGTCTTCTTGATTCACTATGTAACATCTTGTTGACGGTCAACTGTCTTTCTTTTGTTCATTCTCTTTTCAGGCTCTTATTGATATGTACTCGATGCCCAATCGAGTGCAGGAGCAAAATGTCGAGGAAGAGGCGAGCGGGGGCGAGAGTGGCGAGTGGCACTCGGATGCAGAGGAGGACGAGGAGAGAGACGACCCGAGTGATGAAGAAGAGGTCGACTCGCCTCCTCGCAGAGAAAGGAGGTCCAAGCACGTTCACAACCCAGCAAACACCCCTGACCTGGTGGCCGCACCGACTGGGCAGTCTTCAAAGCGCCCTCGGACGTCTTCTCGGGTGCCGACTGAGAAGGGACCGAAACAGCTCAAGACTATGCCGCCTCCTGCGCCGAAACTATTGAAGGCCACATCCTCCAAACCGCTGAAGGCATTGCCCAGAATCAAAGTGACCATTCCCACCATCTCTGGGTAATCATCTGACCCGATCTTTTGGTCTACTCGAGCAACAGAACATAACCGACTGAAAGTTGACATTTGTAGTGCTGCTACCTCTGGATCTTCTTCCCGCCAATACCGAGACGAGAAAATGGAAGACGCGGTTACCTCCAACCCAAGTAAAATTCTCGTGATCTTGTTCTTGATTATTTGGTCGATCGAATTCTGGCGATTCACTTGGGGTCGACTGATTTATTTGCAGCCCCACCCAACGTTATCAAGCTTCCGGATGATGATGAAGATGTGGCCCCGAGGCCCAGAAAGAACAAAAAAGTAGCGACTGGCAAGACATCTCAGCTGGGGCTGACGACGGAACCAACTGTCCAACAACATGAAGATGCAGGTGGGGCCTTTGTAACTTTTGTTGTCCCATTGTCGAGTGAGCGCCATGCACCGTCGATTGTACCAGTGTTTCCTTTGGCCACCCAACCTCGTGTCTGGGAGTTCCAAGCTGCCTCATCTGTGTCGTCTGCCCCTTTCTTCACCAACTATTATGTTCTAGAAAGCCAGTCGGACGCCGCTGCGGAGGCTATCCGTTAGGCTAATGTGATGATGGAGCGGATGAAGACGGTGCACGAGAACAGCCAGGCTGCTTACGATGCCAGCGCGGCTCTTCGGGCCAATGTCCAGGTAAGTTGGCTTTCGACTGACCTTGTTCTATTAGGATATGCTACCTGAAATATTTTCTTTCATACAATCTCTTCTTGTTTGCGTCGAATCTGTACACCCACTGGGTGTTTTGTTTTCTTTAGTATTTGCGCTCTTCCACTTGGCCTGGGCGAGTGGGATCTGAACTGGTGGGGGCACGCTAAGTGCACCCACTGGGTGTAGTCCCCGAGACCGTAGTCGATTGCGGGGTCTGATTACTTTTCCCTTTCCTTTCTTCCACTCGACCCGGGCAGACTGGCCGAGTGGGATATGAACTACTGGGGGCAAGTCAAGTGCACCCACTGGATGTAGTCCCCGAGACCGCGCTCGACTGCTGGCAGTCGGCCGGGGTCTGAATAGTTCTTCTCTCTTTCATTTTTTTACTCGACCCGGGTGGACCGGTCAAGTGGGGTCTGAACCAGTGGGGGCACGCCAAGTGCACCCGCTGGGTGTAGTCCCAGAGATCATGGTCGACTGCGGGCAATCGGCTGGGGTCTGAGTAAACTTTTAAGTTTTATTCACTCGGAAGTAAATAATCTTTGATCTTGTCAATTGACATGTCTTTTACCTTCTACAGAAATCTTGTACTCTCATTTCTAAGTTCGCCGAATTTGAGGAGAAGCAGAGGCAACTCAACCTTGACTTGGAGCTGGCCCAACAAAAGTTGAAGAAAGCTCAAGATGAAGCTGCTGGTATGGAAGGTAACTGCCTGTCGACTGTTCACGTCGATCGTCCTTTAAAATATTTCTTCGATCTCTTGTTTGATCCGATTGCTTATTTTGCAGAGAAAATGAGGTTGGCTCTAGAGAAGAAGGACTTGGACCTTGCAGCTGCACAGAAGGAAGCTCAAGATAAGACTGCCCTTGCAGACCAGAAGCTGGCTTCGGTCGGAGCGCTGGAAGGAGAAGTAAGCAAGCTGAAGTCCTCTCTCACTGAATCCAACCGAGAGGTAACTCGTCTAAAGAAGGATAAGATAGCTCTGAATGAGAAGCTAGAGTCCGCGGCTCATAAGAGAAATGACATGGAAGCCTATCTGAGAACTCTTGTCAAGAAGCTCTATCTTATGCTGGAAGGTACTCCTTTTAATCCGACTGCTTTACTGCTTGCGAGTTCATCCTGTCCAGTCGACTCACTAACTCTTTGACTGCAGAATTCTGCCAAAAGTTTGACGAGGAAACTGGACGGATCGAGACGGGTTTAGACCCTATCGTTTCTCCAGTCGGCGACGTGGCTGCCATGAATGTGCTTCGACTGGAATCCCGTGTCGCCGGTGTCACAAGTTACCTCGCTCGTCTGAAGGTGGCAGTTTCACGGATCGACTCATCACTCTAGCCAAGGGCGACGCTTCAAATGACCTCTAATATCTGATGACTCGGCTCAACGAGGTTCCTGGTCGAGTGCAAGAGTGGAAGAAGTCCTCTGCCCAGTGTGGTGCTGACGTGGCGTTGTCCTTGGTAAGAGTCCACTGTAAGGAAGCTCGCGAAGACAAGCTGGCGGCGATCAAGGTCGCCAACACCAAAAGGCACGATTTCCAGTCCTTTATGGAGACTTTCATAGCTGCCGCCACTCGGATTGCAGATGGAATCGACTTGGACGAATTCGTTGAACCTGCCAGCCCTCCTCCTGCCGAATAAACAAACTTTGAGATTTAAACTTGCCTTAAATTTGCCTCGAGATGCCGAGTGGTTGTTGTAACCATTAAACTCCTTCGGGCTTGATGCTCGAATACTTTTGATCCATTGCCTGGAATTTTTAGGATATATCTGAACTTGGTTTATTTCTGAATATGTTTGTATTTGCCTTCGCATGGAATTTGCTCTTTGGGATGTAGCCCTGAAGTGGAGAGTTCAATCGACTTGCGCCTCGTCGTCCTTGCGGACAAGGATGGGGCGCATGTTGTATTTGTGGCGTAGCTCGGAGGAAGAGGTCGCAGTCGACCCCCACCTCGTCGTCCTTGCGGATAGGGATGGAGCGTACGTTGTACTTGTGGTGTAGCTCGGAGAAGAAGGTCGCGGTCGACCTGCACCTCGTCATCCTTGCGGATGGGGATGGAGCGTACCTTGTACTTGTGGCGTAGCTCGGAAAAAGCGGTCGCAGTCGACCCGCACCTCGTCGTCCTTGCAGATAGGGATGGAGCGTATGTTGTACTTGTGGCGTAGCTCGGAGAAAAAGGCCGCGGTTGACCTGCACCTCGCCGTCCTTGCGAATAGGGACAGACTTTAAACCTTAGGCGAGTACTGGACTGCAGCTAAGCCTTCGAGTGGGAGGGTTGCTCACCACTTGGTAGGATTTTTTAAACTTAGGCAAGTATAGGACTACAGCTAAGCCCCCCGGTGGGAGGGTTGCTCACCACTCGGTAGGATTTTACAAACTTAGGCGAGTACAAGACTGCAGCTAAGCCCCCGAGTGGGAGGGTTGCTCACCACACGGTAGGATTTTACAAACTTAGGCGAGTACAGGACTGCAGCTAAGCCCCCGAGTGGGAGG